>NC_083776.1:24031658-24234158 GCF_963514075.1 Conger conger
GTGTCTTTGTGGAGATAGATGTGGAGTTGTGGAGGGCTGTGTCTTTGTGGAGATAGATGTGGAGTTGTGTGGGGTTGTGTCTTTGTGGAGATAGATGTGGAGTTGTGGAGGGTTGTATCTTTGTGGAGATAGATGTGGAGTTGTGGAGGGCTGTGTCTTTGTGGAGATAGATGTGGAGTTGTGTGGGGTTGTGTCTTTGTGGAGATAGATGTGGAGTTGTGGAGGGCTGTGTCTTTGTGGAGATAGATGTGGAGTTGTGTGGGGTTGTGTCTTTGTGGAGATAGATGTGAGATAGATGACAGACAGCTCGCAGCGCACATAACGGGAGGGTGTGTGTCCATCTCGTTCTGCCGTATCCCGCCCTCCCTCCGCAGTGCAGAAAGCGCACGGTGACTGAAGGTGTTTGTGTCACATGGCCGTGGCTGACGGCTTAATTTAAAATCAGGACCCAGCGGCAGCGGCAGGGAGGGGATGATTTATGGGCTGACTTTAATCAGCCTGCCCAAAATGCAATTAGACCTTATTCCTGGAGTGTGCAAATGAGCCACCCCAGTGGCATTCTGGGACATGGTATGTTAATTAGTCTGTGAAGGCACCTGTTGTAGAGTGATTTTTTTTTTTTTTTTTGGTGGGGTGGGGGTGCATAAGAGCGAATGGCTAAGATCCAGGGGAATGTCTCTCCCGCAGTGAGAGGTGATCGAAGACACTGATTGGAGAGCCGGGTGGTTAAGGTTTACTGGTGTGTGCAATTATATGAGCAAATGTGTTGAGAGAGAGAGGGGGGGACTGTGTGCTGTGATTCTGAAGCAGTCGTGCTGCCTGAAGGATTGTGGTGGGGGCTAATGAATTCCCCAAACCTCTTTTCACAACATAAGTTTGGAGGGCTGAGTGAGAACAGCAGTCATATTTCCATGTAAGCAATATCACACATCCTTTATTTTCAAATCTCCCCACACAGATGACTTCAGCATAATCATATTCATATATTCTCTGTTTTAGATCCTTTTTGAATGTAGATAGAAGCAAAAACACTTCATGCAAGATTGTTTTTAATATTATATCAGTAATAGCTGTTTGCTGGTGGAAAGGTTTTCACAGCCGATGGTGAAGCAAGCATCTGTAAGGCGCCCTTTGTAAAGGTCATGGCATTTATTTTGTCTTGTTGTACACTGTATTTCCCAGACCTAGGTATACCACATTTTTCCAGATGTATACATTTTATGACAAATATTTAATCCGTACAGTAGTTCCTCTCCATCTTCAAACTATAGTCATCCTACTAAATGTGAATGCTGAGGACTTGGGTCTGTGAGAAGCTGGGGATTAGAGGGGAACGATACTTCAGGCTCAAATCTAAATTCTCACGACTTGCAAATTAAGATAAAGCATTTTAAATTGCCTATCTATGGTTAATTAAACAACAGCAATAATGCAATTTAATAGCGCATTATACAGTAGAGCACAGAGCACATCAGACAAAGTATGTTCAGATAGCAGTAGATACAATATGGCAATGGAGTGTGGTGATACTTTGTACTGATGTACTGGGTACTGCTAGTGATCTCAAACTTGCTTCCCAGCTGGTGTCATGCCTTCTCATGAAAGTCTATGCTGGTAGTAGTAGAGACATTAGTTGTGAAAAAGGTACGGGAAAGGGAGCATTTGGACTTCATAAAGCCTCATTCGTGGGCTATTTAGCATTTCTTGCCCATCAGTTGTTTTCCATTGTATGTTCTGCTCTTCGTGTCAACACAAATCCTCTCATAATCTTAATATTGAACCTAGCCATCATTAGTGTTAAACTTGAATGTGGACACCAAACATTCCACTTGACTGACTCTATCTTTACCTCGTTTGTTAATGAGAACATTCTGTTCAACACGGAGGAGGAAGTCTGCCTTTTCTGATTCCCTGTGATGTAATTTAATAGGAGTCCATCATGAAGTGGTTTGATACTGTAAAAAATAGCTGACTTAACTGGAATAAAAATGTATTCATACTATAAATATTTAGAATTATTATTTTTCTGAATACATTATATTATACATCTGTATATATGTATGTACGTGTAACTTAATTATTAACATAATTATTTTATCAATATATTTTACATATACTATGGGGACCAAAAGTCTGAAGTAAACTGATTTTTTCATTATTTGTCAATGGATAATACCTAAAGTATGATACTCTGTGTTTATGTTTTATTCAAAAAGAAATTATTTTTGAATAATATTCTGTATGTAAAATAGTGTGTAGGTATTTATTGAAGGTCAAAAATGGTTAGTGCTGTCACTCTGCTTGGCACTGATTCCACCCGCTTATGCGGCACCTCATCATTTCACTGCTGATGTTGCTGATGTTTGGCCTTTTCCCTCCTCAGCTGCTCCCATAGATGTTCTGCTGGGTTCAGGTCTGGTGACTTTGCTGGGAATGCCATCCTAATAAGCTCCCCTTGTCCTCAATAATATGTATTTGAAGAAGAAGTGTAATTTGAGTATCATAATGACATTATAACTTGATAAGTAATGAAAACAACCAGGACTTGGTAGTGTCCTCAGATTTTCGTCCCCGGTGTATGTGTGTTTTTGCGTGTGTGTGTGTGTGTGTGTATGTATGTATGTATACACTCACTTTATTCTGTCAAGATGCAAGATTGATGCACGTTGAAATCTGGACGCAGAGATTAGTCAAAATGAATAGCAGGAGAATGACGCACTCATTGTTTTAGTGGGGACAGAAATCAGTCGTATACAGAGTTTACGACTCTTTAAATTATGCTTGATGGGTATCACGGCTCTGCCGAGCGCGACACTAATAAGCCCACATCACTGAGCTTGCTACGGCAGGCAGACCTGGTGCGGTCAGGCCACAGAACAGCCTCATCATCGTCCTGTTTCAGCAGGGACAGCACCGGGCTCAGCTCCACCGTGCCCATTCAGCACCGCGGCCGTGTGCTGCCTCGGCTTTCTGGCACAATGCGCTCCTCGCGATCCCTGAAAGAATACATTAACACAGCCGCGCCGGCCCTGTGCCCGATCCACCCGCCCCGTGAATGTGTGGAGACAGGTAGGGAGATAGCTGCCTCGGCACAAACGTGAGGGAGAATGCCCTGTGAGGGAGTCCGTTACAGTATGGGGGGATACCTGCTCCGCAGGGTGGTGCTACAGGCTGACGCCAGGCTGTGGGCCGTTTACCAAGGGCAGTTATTTCGTCATAAATGACTTGTTATTTACTCATAACTGGCTCCTTATTTCCTCATAACTGACTTGTTCAAAGGGTATTAACCCGCTTATACCACGGTAATGTAATGTAGATTTGGACAATTTTAAAATTAATACATCTTAGAAACAGATGTATTAATTGAAACACAATGGTATCATGAGAAAAAAATAGCTAAAATTGCCTGCTGCAACATAAAACTAGCTGCATCATTGCCCAAGGAAGGTTCACCACCAATGAAAGGAAGTATAATGTTTGGCTATTCACCAATGCTGGCTCACGAAATAATGGCAAGCAATTTATAGAAATGTCACGCTGTATTCCAGACTTCAGTGCCATGCAACTGAACGGAGTATGGCTGGCCCTTCCTATTCTGTGCAAGCATAGAAAAACCTCAGTATCTCCTTGAGTTTTACAGCACCGTAGCTGTCAAAATCAGCTGGCATGTCTCGTTCTTGCAGTCAGTCCCGAAAAACAGCAGTGGCCCATGTAGTTATTTTTTTGTGTCTGTCTTTTTCTGTTTGGCCGACCTGTTCCTCGTTCAGGTGTTTGTGTCTCTCTTTCTCTCGTTTTTATTTTATTAATTTTTGGACTGTCTAGACATTCTGCTCCAGCCCACGCATCACAAATGCCATCGTTTCCAAAAATATTCAATTATTACGGACTTTGTAGTTTACAGAGATTCCCATTGTACTGAACATTATATTTTCGGCTCTTGGGGCGTTCCGTGTCTAAGTATAGGCTATTCTGTGCTCTGTGCTTGCGGCACAGCCAGTAGCCTAAAACTTTGATCATTCTCTCCTCCTCACCCACTCGTGTGTTGCAAGTTATTTTGTTATTACTGTCGAAGGTAAAATGCTCGGTCACATTACTGTATGTTTGAAACATCTCTCATGGTTATCTTTCCGACAATGCAAAATGTAACTCAGTAGCCTACATTAACATATTTTTGTCACCAGGTGGGCTATGATAACCGGACTATTTACATGAATTAGAAAGGCATTGCATAGTGTATGTTGCGCGCATCAGCTGGGCTATATTAGCTGGGAAAAAATTCTACACAACTGTCCTCGTTAGCGAAATTCATGCACACCCATGTGACACATCTCGGCCAATCAGAATGTTATATTTGGTAGATTGTTTTTCCATGCCGTGGTATAAGTCATTTTATATGCCCGGGCTTTTATTTCCTGCTCTGCTTCAAAATACAACTCTGCTTTTGTGAGATCTGATGCTGAGCTCTTTGAGTGGCATAAATATCGTCCGTTATGTCTTAACCGAGGT
Source organism: Conger conger (assembly GCF_963514075.1). Taxonomy (NCBI): domain Eukaryota; kingdom Metazoa; phylum Chordata; class Actinopteri; order Anguilliformes; family Congridae; genus Conger; species Conger conger. Next base: position 24,036,165 of record NC_083776.1, read on the forward strand.
GACGTTACCATTTCTCGTTTAATGTGTATGGTGCTCGATGTGTAGTGTTTTCAGCAATGACACACATGGTATCCTCATCGTTGCAGGACTGTAGCGTTAAAGTTGCATACAGTCATTTCTTACAATGTTAGAATGACAGGGAACTACTGTGTGCAATTGTGGACGAGTAGCACAAGGGTTTTATTCTGCATAGTGTGCATTAAGGGTGTATCCAAACCCAAATTCCATATTTAAAAATGTGCAGATAATGCATTGTATACAGACATTTTTGTATGTTTTTATATGTATACAGATACCATTTGTTCCTGAAGGTGATCAATGATATTTGGAAGATGATTATCAAAAATGAGTGAGCATCATAAAATAAAATGTTAAATTGTTAAATTTGCACAAAGGGTTTTCTGTTGCATTTTGTCAGAATATTGACAGGTATTTGCTTGAAAAACAGTGCTAGACGAACACATTTCTAGCCCAGTTGACAGTTTGTCATACCGTTGACGGAACAGAACAGAACATGGAAACCTGCACTTTTCACACCAGACACCTTGTATTGAATCGTCACCGAAACCCTTTGAGAACGGATCCATATTCATGGGGTGGGTCGCTCTTAGGGCTCTATAGATGACAGGTGTGTGATAATGATAAAAAAGGTGAATTGTACACATCAGAAGAGCTGGTCAATCTTACTGAGCGATTAGTCAGTGAGGGTATTCCTATGACATCTTCTCATCAATGCTGCTATACAAGGCATGTCGCTGACACCTGTTAATTAGTTCTGTTATAAAGGGCACATCTGTGTCACACCTTTTAATCAATGCTGCTAACGGGGGCACGATGCAGTGACATCTTTAATCAGTCATTTTTCCGCGGGCGTTTTTGTGATGTCGTAACTCTTTAATCCGTAACATGTTTTTGTGTAGAAAAATGCTGGACTGCTCATAGGGAAAGGATTGAGTGGATTGAGTATTTAAATAATGGGTGGATTGAGTATTTAAATAATGGATTAAAATTGACCAGTTAATTCAATGTCTGCCCCTTTAAACTGAAATTTTGTATATAGCTTTTTCCAAAAAAAACCTATCAATCAAGGTGTTAAATTGCAGCTATAATCCATACAAATGGTGAAATGTATAGGTTTAGGATGAATAAGGCTTCACTGGGTTATGTGGTCCTAAATCAGTGGCACTGGCTTGTAGCATGGTTTCCACTATAGTTATTTAAAATAGAGAGCGATGGATAGGCAATTGTAGAGAGAGAGGGAGAGACAGAGGAAGACAGAGAGAGAGAGAATTTAAGTCGACATATCAATCTTGGAGCATGGCATCTCTGTAGAGGTTTGGCACATTGGTGTTATTGTATCCAGCTTACATTTGTAACTCCTGCCTCTGCTTTTCTCTTGGGGAAGAGAAAACCTTAAGAAAAACCACAAAATATATAAGAAACGGCTGTTATTAAAAGCTATTTTACGTTTATTTCAATACTTAAACCTGGCACATATGGTAATTATAAGAATGTAAGAGATCTCCAGTCAGAACTCCGTCCCTATACGAGTGGGATTTTGTATGAAAATAAATAAATAAAATAAGCGCATATGTTCGGTGCGCTCTGCAGACATCCGCAGTGTGGTGTTGTGACAAAGACAGAAGCTCTTTAAAGGAGTGAAATGACTCAACAGTACAATGGTAGGACGGGCCTTGGGACGAGATTGCTTTTTCACTGGTGCATAACAGAAGCCACACTTTTATACGGGCCTCTGGGGGGTAGGGCAGAGGACAGATACGGATAAAGGCCTTCTGGGGAGGGGGAGCGGTGGGGGGTGGGAGAGAGGGGGGGGGGGGATGGGGGTTTGCCTCATAGGCTACTCCTTCGAGAACGCCGCTGATCACTGTATTTGAGGAAAGACACCGATCGTTGAAAGAGAACGACAACTCAGAAATGGAGAGTGCCGTGCTGAATGAGGAGAGGGTAAGATGTCTCCCTTGGAGACAGTGTGGTCAGGAAACTTTTCTTGCAGAATGTTTTTTTTTTCCTATTAGATGACGGAGGTTTACATGCAAGGAAGTGGAATTCTAGGAGTCATGAGAGTTTTTCTACCATGAGTTATCTCTGCATTGGAGAGACATTGATGCCGAACAATCTTTATATACATTTTTTTTGTTTTATAATATGTGAACATAGTGTCTGTGGACTCTGCAGACATACATTGTCTCTTGAGATGGCTGCATCTGCTATAAGTGCTCATAGATTCCCCAAGCTTGCTGTAAGACAGGTACACAATTTACTGGTTTACACCATCTGCTCATGCCCTTAGAGCATGCATGGGATGAGCACATAAACATGCAGCTCTGCTCTACTGAGTGGATATGTATATCATGCCTGTGAGTGGACTGGGTATTTAAATCTGTATATTCAACACTGGCAAGAAATGGCATCTCAGTATAGCACAGGATCCATGTATTACCCATTAATAGAGCACAGTAAACATGAGTGGGTGTTTGGGGAGTAGGTGTGTGTGTGTGTGTGTGTAAGGGGTGAGGGGGGGCGGGGTATAACCAAAAGAACAAGGTAAAAGCAGGCAGATTAGGTGTAAATTGTATTATACCACTGTCGTTCATTGGCGTGCATGAGCTCAGTGCTCTCATGTTCTTAAGCTGACAATGCCGTTAGATATTTTTCCCTTTTGAAGCATTTTCCCATTTGGGCCAGCACAGTTAAAATATATATCGCTGACAATGCGGTTAGATTTTATTTTTTCACTTTTACCCTTTTGAATCCTTTTTTTAATCCTTTACATGCCTGCTAATACTGTATGTGTACGTATAGACAGGATATGGTATTCAGGAACTGGTACACAAGGCTTCTCAGACTGTGGAAAAAAATGTGGTATTTAATTTTCATCGGAAAGCTTTAACAGAGAAACATAGCATTTTAGTATCATTAAGATACAGTATCTACCAAATCTGCACGAAGAATGATTTACACAAATGATTTAGCTTTGCCCTCTCATTGAATTCCTCATTTAATCGGACAGATGAAGGTATCGGTGAAATAAAGTTCAAGGTTCTACTGGTCCTTTCTTTTTGTGGCCGCCTGTGTCTTTTCAGCCTGTTTGACTCCTGAGCCTTCTTGATGGTGTTCATGTTCATGAGTCATCTTAAAGGAAACAGGGTTCTCTCCTCATTATTCAATTTTTTGTTTCAACCAAGAAAATTGAGTCAAACGGAGATATGCGAAGGTGTAATAGGGCGGCCTGTAGCGTAGTGGTTAAGGTAAATGACTGGGACACACAAGGTCGGTGGTTCCAATCCCGGTGTAGCCACAATAAGATCCGCACAGCCGTCGGGCCCTTGAGCAAGGCCCTTAACCCTGCATTGCTCCAGGGGAGGATTGTCTCCTGCTTAGTCTAATCAACTGTACGTCGCTCTGGATAAGAGCGTCTGCCAAATGCCGATAATGTAATGTAACTGGGCTCATTAAACTCAGACCCGTCCTTGCTGGTAGCGCACGGGCCGCACCTGCTCAACCCCCTCGGCGGGTTTTCCATCCCAGTTGGCGGCAGTAATCCGCCCAAACGCGCGGTGTGTGTGTTCTGCGGCAGAACCCAGATGCCACGCGGGCCGTGATTGGGCGAGCACAGCTGCGAGTGCAATTCTCTTTTCCAAGGCGACGCGTCTCGCGATGGAATAAACACACCGCCTTTCCCATCAGTCTGGAGCCCGGGTCTGCTCCTGTTGACTGTGCTGGAGTCTGTTGACTGAGCCACTTGAGTTTGTGTGTCGGGATTACGTTTGGTCAAGGAGCCGATGAAAATGAAACTGATCCCAGAATAGCATATCATGCACCAGATGCGTTTGCATGGACTCCGAACCAAATCCCTGTTCAAATACAGATTTGCAGTTGATAAACAGGAAAAGTATTCGCAAATGTGTCATACAAGTCACACAGCTATGCATAGTATTAAGTAATAAACACTGGACGCTCTGATACAAAATATAATAAATGAGAGAACAATGATGTGTTATATATTTTGGGGATGACTTGGTGTTTCTTGGGCTGGAATGTGTTATTCCCAAAAGTGAACCTGCAGTTTTTGTATGTTAAAAAAACAAAAAACAGGCACTTTATTACGAGCGTAAAAATATTGAAATATGCTTTTCTTATTTCCTGTGTATTTTTGGTGATTTACAATGAAATTGGCATCTGCCTCAAGATCCCCTGTCTTGAATATGAAGCGCATTGTGGTTGGGCTGTCATATGAAATGAGTGGTTTATGCCCGTTTGACATGTGATGTCCGCCCACGTGTCGTTTTGCAGGTTTGGGTGGTTGGACCCACAGAGATTAAAACTCTGGCAGTGCCCAGGGGAGCGCAGTCCACAGCCGCCACTGAGATCAGTCATCGTGCCTCACATAGGTCCTGTTATTATTTCTCTGGCACCCCATTACTCAGCATTTGTTTGTATATTTTTTATTAAATGTCTTGATCTAGCTGTCTCCATACAGAGGTTTCTGAACATTCATTAAATAGATTGTGAGTTTTAATTGTTAATTACTATCCAAACGAGACTATTTTTTAATATTAAAAAAAATCCAGCTGCTTGTGCAAAGGCTATTGGCTGAAGGAAAAAGGCCTCTGCTGTCCAGGATGATGTGTGAGCTAAGCAAACATTATTATGACCCCCTCTGGCCTCTCTCAGGGGGCGCTGCAGGGCCTAGTGCTTGGGCTTCTAAATAAAGAGTAAAGTTGGATTTGTTCAATCTTTTGGAGAGAACTCTGAGCCACACATTTCAGCCTCTCTCTCTCTCTCTCTGTCTCTCTCTCTCCCCTCTCTCTCCCTCTCTCTCTCTCTCTCTCTCTCCAGTTGTGAATTTGACATCAGCATTAGAATGTTCTGTTAAGAATGTTCTGTACATTCTAAATCGCAGTGAGCACCATGATTCATTGGACAGTGACACATTTTTTGTTATTTTGGTTCTGTACTCTCGCACTTTGAGTTTGAAAGGATATAATGAGAATGAGGTTGAAGACTGAGTAAGAGAAGATTAAAGCAGTCTGTCATCTTTAATTTGAGGGTGTTTTCATCTATATCGGATGAACCGTTTAGAAATGACAGCACCCTTTGTACATGGTCCCCACATTTTAAGGTACTGCAAGTATTTGTTGAATTGGCTTCACAGATGTGTTTTTCATTAAGCAGGTGCATTCATTTGTGTTGTTAGTGAATGCAGAAGAGAGATGTTGATGTCTAGTCTTGATTCTAGACTTTGCAATTGGGGTGTGACAACATGAGGAAGACAGCAGTGTCGATTGAACACTGGCTGGCATAAGACTCAGAGATGAAAATCAATTCATGAGGAACGCGGCAAAAACCCTGGAAAAGCTACTTAGATATGGTTCATAAGGGTATCTGCTAAAACAAAATCCCAGGAATTGTGATGAACTGCCATTCAGGTGTTAACTTAATGCATACTGAGAATTATAGGGCATTAATAGGTAGCTAACCTGCTCGATATGAACGTCATCATTCAAAGTCTGAGATGTTAAAGCGAGTAAGTGGATGAATCATCGTTTATATCTAGCGAGAGAGCTCACCTTAGCTGTGTATTCCAGCCAGCAGTTGGATTATCATTAGAAAAGTGAAGGCCACTACCATTGTCATATTCTTAGTTAAAGGGTATTTGTATATTTATTTTCAATTGGGTCTCCCTAGTTGCACAGTGTTAAATAATAACACAGTGGACATCGTGTATGTTTTAGAGCCGTGCCGTGCTCTTGGGCTTGCTGCAGCAGATTTGTGAAATCCTCCATATTTCGCTCTCCAACCTTGTTATCCCATCGGCCATGCTGAGAATTGGACCAGCTATCCTGACAGGCATTAAGATGAGAAATTGTGGTCAAGGATGCAGTTATGATATATGAATTATACCCTCCGGGGATTAATAAAATAAATTCAGTTCAGTCAGTTCCATGCCTGCTCCCTGGCTGCCTGTCCCACGTGCTAGAAAGCCATGCCTGCGATTAAACGAACCGATTTATTCGCCATTAGGTTTTATTTGTTCGGTTAACACCCTCATCCCAGGAAATAAAATGGTGATCATCTTGATTAGCTCAATGTGGCCATTTCTGCTCTCCAAGCCTGCCTGGTTAGCTAACTGAAATTCTGTATGCCTGACATATGCTCGGGGTGCTTTTTCTGATATGTAATGTCGTTCCTGACATATTCCATTTTGATACGTCTCATTTGACGTTCATATATTTTTCTGACACATCTGTCATGTATCTGATTTGGTTCATTTTGTCATGGTCAGCCAGAAATATCTCTGTAAAAACATATTTTCCCGTTACATTTCTTAGACAAGAATTATTTTTTTTCATAAAACTGCATTCTAGTCAATATGTTAATTTCTAAGCACACGATCAAACACATGAATATACACTCAGTGAGCACTTTATTAGGTAGACCTGTACATTAGCTGGTTAATGCAAATATTTCATCAGCCAATCATGTGGCAGCAACTGAATGCATAAAAGCATGCAAACATGGTCAGGAGGTTAAGCCGTTTTTCAGACCAAATATCAGAATGTGGGCGAAATGTGGACTTGGAATGATTGTTGGTGGCAGACAGGGTCGTTTGATTATCTCATAAACTGCTGATCTCCTCAGATTTTCACCCACGACAAGAATTGTGTGAAAAACAAAAAACATTGAGCAGGAGTTCTGTGGGCAAGAACGCCTTGTCCGAGGCGTCAGGTCAGAGGAGAATGGCCAGACTGGTCCAAGCTGACAGGAAGGTGACAGTAATGCAAATAACCACACATTACAACTGGGGTATGCACACATCTCTGAACACACAATGCGTCCAACCTCTAAGAGGATAGGCTCCAGCAGCAGAAGACCAATAAGTCTAAAAAAATAAGCCTGATAAATACTTAATTAAGTGCTTGCTGAGTGTATATTGATCGTAAATATACAAATAGTTTCTCTAGATCTCTAGGTTTTCTCTGTACACCCTGGTCTGATTAGGCGAGAGTTCTGCAGTATTCACAATGCAGGTTTATCCATATCCTTGATGTTTCAAATTCAGTAATGTGTTGGCAGCAGATGTAAGTGCTTCAGAACACAGAGACTGAGGCACTGCATTGAATTTGCATCTCCATCAATAGCACAATGGATGCATGATGTACAACTGGAAAGAGCTCCTTGCGAACACAAGGGATTGTGTGTATGCAGAGGGAGGCCATTACCCTGTCCTCTAGACCAGATAAAGAAATGCTAAGGACCCCATGGAGCACTCTTCTAACACTGGGAGATATGGCGTATTTTAACTATGTATCTTTGTTCATATCTTAATTCCCTTTTAGAGTCAAGAATATTTATGTCAGTCTAAATAATCCTGTATATAATCATGTATATTTTTCTGGGAAAGGTACAGAGGGAAAGCAGGAATTAGCTGCATAATAAGATATACCCTCACTGTGCTCGCTGACAGGCATAGCTTCAGTGTCAAATCTAATTAAATACATGCATTCTAATGATTCATTATATACGGCGATATTGCCTTTATTGAGAACTGGGCAGCAGAGGGCTTTATGCGTCAGTGCACACAAGCTGTCAGCAGGCTGATGGCAATCAGTCAAAACGGACATTTCTCATGAATCTATAATAAAAACCACGTCTCGTGGTTTTTAGTATACATTCTCTCAGGATACAGCTGTTGAGAGAAAGAGAAATAGAAGAGAGATGGAGAGCGAGAGTGATAAATAGTGATAAAGAGCTAGAAATAGATAAAGAGAGACGAGAGAGAGCGGGAAATGGAGAGAGAGAGAGACGAGGAGACAGCAAGAGACGGAGAATGTTTTTTTCATAGCTCACAGTCGCTCTGAAAGAGAAGTGGAGGTGTTGTGGGTCGGCTCCACTGGACTCAGGACTGCAGCTAGTGGCACGTCCTCCTGCTCTGTATCTGCATTACAGCGGCTGGATTGAAAGGGATGACCAGAGAGTGGGAAGCAGAAAAGACAGGTGTGATTGTGTCGTAACTCCAGTGCAGAGGGGACATCAATAGTAGCCTGGAAATGGAGATTTAACCATGAATGTTTTTTTTAGTCTGCGTAGGGGTGTATGCTACAGGGTTTTGTCTGAGTCTTGTACTCCTGTCCCCATAAATGGTAAATTATGGTATAACTTATTGGGACATTCAGTATTTTTTCTGTGTTCCTGTAGCGCTTTCTGTCCTTTCCTCAGAGGAATCTGGGCCCAAGCATGGCTAAAAGAGGCTACTCTTTCTGTAAACGGGAAGTGGGCCAGGCAGGGCACCCAGCTCTCTGATTGAGTTGGTTTTGCTGGCTGTGCACTCTGGGGCACCCTGCCTCTGTCAGACCCAGTCAGAGAGGGCCCCAAAGGGCTTAGCACGGTGACTGAGAGGCCTGTTTACCGCCGCCCTGCAGGACGCTCCAGCACGCCCTCTCGGGGATATGACTCTACCAGGGGCACCTGTAGCTGTACTTACCGTATACAGCTGTATTTACACTTCAGAAACAGCTCCTGAAAAAAGAAAACCAACATATTCTGTTTGAAAATTTTTGTTGAATAAAAAAACATTTGATCACAAAAAAGAAATGGCTCCTGAAGAAAGTTCCACCTTGACTGTATCATTAAAGCTCACACTCTTATCAGTACTCTATCTCAAGCTGGAGTCAAACAGGAGAGAATGCCTGAAGTGCACTGATTGGCTGAAATAACAGCAAACTCCTACGGCTGTCAGGGCTGGACTGCAGAACCTTCTGATCTCATGTTCAACCCACTCAGGATTAATATCTTTGTTTGTTTGTGTGTGCGTGTGTGTGTATTTGCATGAATATGTCTGTGCCTGTATGTGTGTGTGTGTGTGTGTGTGTATTTGTGTGAATATGTGTGTGCCTGTGTGTGTGCGTGTGTGTGTATTTGTGTGAATATGTGTGTACCTGTGTGTGCATGTGTGTGTGTGTGTGTGTGTGTGTGTATTTGTGTGAATATGTGTGTGCCTATGTGTGTGTGTGTGTGTGTGTGTGTGTATTTGTGTGAATATGTGTTTGATTTGAGGTGAGGGTCACCCATTGTGCTGACATCCATCTGTCGATCCATCCATTATCTAACCTGCTAATTCCTGGTCAGAGTTGCGGGGGGTACTGAAGCCTATCCCAGCATGCATTGGGTGAACGGCAGGGATACACCTTGAATGGGATGCCAATCTATCTCCTGGCAGCGTTTACATTCACAGTTAATTTATTTAGCACCCTCCATTATCCAGAGTGACTTTAACAAAGTGAACTCAACACGGGTATATACAAAAAAAAACATTGTTCCACCTTCAAAACAAAAAACAAATCCTTTACTGATGTTCAGTGAAAGCTATAGTACAACAAAATAGGTGGGTGAAGACTTGGAGAGAACAATCTGTTGAGGGACCCAAGGCACTGTTTGAAGGAATAAGTTTGTTTTTCTGGTCATTGTTGCTGAGGGGTCTGATTCCCTTAATTGCACACTGGTGGATTGTCTGAGGACTTTCAAGCTGTTTGTGTGGTCTTGGCTGTCTAACAAGTTACCCGCAGGTGATGTCACACGTTCCCCCCCCCCCCCCCCCCCCCCCCGCCTCCTCCTTCCGTCTTATTGGACAATCCAGCCCACACTTTCCCAGAGCCAAGATTGTACCGTGTCCTGAAGGACGCTGGCTGTCCTGGAGGAAAGAATATATTCTGCACCGAAGGACACCTAGTCTTTATGAGCCAGGGTCGGACTCAACCCCAGGGACTCGCTGTGTCTCCCAGTCATGCCCCGCTCAGGAGATGGTGAATCAGTGGCCTCCAGCTTCTCTGGAAAGCATTTTTAATGGTGGGATAGGAGCAACTCGAGCACTGACACAAGGGAGAGTCACCTCGGGTAAAGTGAATGCATCTGCTGCTCTCAGTGTACCTCCCCTGTAAACAACGGAGGACGCTTTGTCTTCCTGCTTTAAGACCGGCCCTAAGATGAACATCTCGCGTGTGGTTGACTGCTATCTGTCATGATTTATAGTAAGGTGAAATATAAGAACAGAGTCATTTTTCAATACCCCGCCCCCCCCCCCCTCTCCCCATACACTTTTCTCTCCAAATTGCCCAATTGTGCTGATGCCCGTGCTGCAACCTTATCCTCGGTTTTTGATTTAGGAGTGCTGTAGACAGGCATGTGCTCTCGATGTCATCGCGACTCCTTTTCACACCGTGGTTGACGAGCTGAGCTCACACTGCCATAAGTCAGAGGAAGACGCATCGCGTTCAGCTCAGCAGGCTTACCGCCAGCACCCACCTGACCAGCAGGGGTCAGTGGTTCGCAACGAGACTCTCCTCTCAGGCTGCACTACGGCCAATTGTGGCTGTGCCTCAATACTCAACAAAATCTATCCTCCTTTCCTCCACTCTTCTTCTTCACCCATAATTCCACATAGGAGGAGACAAATGGAGGAGAGGATACATTTTGTTGAGTATTGAGGCACACCCACTAATGCGTTTTTCAGGAATTGGGACGCACCCTGGGTGTCACCCTGCTGGGTAGCCTGAATCCGATGGATGTCATTGGATCTTCCCATGCGCTAGAACGGTGCTTAAGAAGGATGGGGCCCCCACCTTCCCCAGAACAGTTCTGTTACGGTCGTGCTGACACCCAGAGCTGCCGATGAAAGGACAAATGGGAAGAATTCCTGTCATTATTTTAGGACTGTTTCCGGAAACACTCGCTCAGCGTCAGTGGCAGTTCCATTGTGCCCAAGCAACCGGAAAATGAGGGAAAAACTGCTTTTCCTATCAATATGGGGACCAGCGAAGCCTCAGATTGTGATGGTCTCTGTGGCTTGGCGGTGCGAGGAGTGTTGGGCACCGGCTGTTATTCCGTTGCAGAGGTGGTGTATGTGGTGGAGACTGCCCTGGGGCGGGCCAGACCCAGGGCCTGGTAATTACAGCCCATCAGCCAGTGGCTCAGTATGGCCAACGCGGGCTTTCAAGGGCTCTTTAATTAATGACTCCAATTTCCGTCAATTCCAGCCGAAAGTCCTGTGGCAACAGGCGCACACATTAAATGTTATCTGCTTACAAATTAATTCATTTTATACCGTAATATTCGCTCTCCTCAGTCAGGGGATACTTTACATTTCCGTCTGTTTCCTTCTCCCTGGGGGATTCGCGGAGGCATTAGCCAGACCCCATGGTCCCGCTTCATGTACACAATCACACCATGAGCTGGTTTCTCTTCCATGTGCACACTTGTTTTTCCCCCAATTGATGAATCCAAATGACTCCTAGTATTATTTAACCCTTTGTTTTTTTTTCTTCAAAATTCTAAGTCCGTGTTCTTGAACTCAATTGCTTTCAGTCACCAGTAGTGATTGTGACATCAATAAAAGAACGATCTGTTAAGAACCTTCTAATCACATTTCAGATCTTACCCTTGAATGCTTATGCCACTTTTACATGCAGATCACGCACAGCCAGCCTACATATGCAGCCAGCCTAAACCGAATTTAAGAAATCTCACACTCAATCTTACACTATGCTGTGAAAGCAGATTCTAGAGATGTTCAGGACAGCTGAAAATATGTCTACACACAGAAAATCTGTTGACAGAGAAATAGGTGCCATAGATGGGGAAAGCATTTGTAAACCACTTTTCCACAATTTTGCGGTCTCTTACAAATGGTGACTCCGTTAGCAGAGGCTCTGCATTTTCATTAAATTGTGTTGGTTGGAAGTGCTGGGTGACTCATTTAAGGTGCTGTTCCTGTGCATGGATGGACCTCACAGTCTGGTGTCGAGTCCAAGTCCTCTCTGTGCCAACCGTGGCTACAGTTTGCTGTAGAGCAGAGGTGTCTAGTCTTATACGAAAAAAGCTGGTGTCGGGGCCGGTTGTTTTATCCCAGCTTTAAGTCACCTGATCCACCTAATGAACTAATCATTGTCTTCAATCAAGAGCTCGGTAACTAGAATCAGGTGTCTTAGCGTTGGGCTAAAAGAAAAACCTGCGGCCACCCTGGCCCTTAGCGGATAAGATTGAACACCCTGCTCTAGAGTGTCACCTGTGGACAGGGGACTTCCGTCCCCCTGGATGACAGCGTCTCATTGCTCACTACTGACCTCTGCTGGTCGATCAGGTGCCTGCAGTTCTTCTGCATGTGAAGTGCATTTTGGACTGAGCTGGGTTTGGGGGGACTACATATTAAACAAGGATCACGTGCTGTTCTGCGTTGTGGGATTATGATGATATTCACTGATTTGTTAGTGTTATCAAGATTAGTGTGAAATTGTTTTTTTTTGAGGCATTAAACATCTCCCGATATTATCATCCAGATTCTTCCTGTGATAAGTCTTTTAATCACAATTAAGTGGTTTTCTAGGATTGAAGCCATGATAAGGATTATAATTATTTATTACGATTTATTTATATAGCACCTTTATCGGACCGACGGTTGCTTTATAAAGGCATAAAACAGGTAGAATGCACAAAACCCAGAATATAATGGGTAAAATAAGGTACAAGTACAGAGAAAGAGTTCTTAAAGGATGAGGCCCCCAACCAGCCTAGAACACAATTCTTTTATCGTCACTCTCTTTGCTGACATCAAGAGCTACCGATAAAAGGAAGAATGAGAAGAATGTATGTGATTATTTTCGGACTGTTGCAGGAAACAGTTGTTTCTTTCTATCAGATCATTTATTATTAATATTTATTTATATATCACCTTTCTCTGACCCAAGGCCACTTTACAAAGCATAAGAGAGGTAAAATGCATATATTACATTACTGGCATTTGGCAGACGCTCTTATCCAGAGCGACGTACAGTTGATTAGTCTAAGCAGGAGACAATCCTCCCCTGGAGCAATGCAGGGTTAAGGGCCTTGCTCAAGGGCCCAACGGCTGTGCGGATCTTATTGTGGCTACACCGGGATTAGAACCACCAACCTTGCGTGTCCCAGTCATTTACCTCAACCACTCCACTACAGGCCGCCCCTGTATGTATACAGAGGATTGAAACCAAGAATAAAACGGGTAAAATGCGATACATGTACAGACAATAAGATAACATGGAATCATAAAACACTAAAGAGGTGTGAGCTGGAAGAGGGAGTATGTGAGTGGATGGTGAAGGAAGGGTATGAGTGTGGCAGAGCTGGAGGAGGAGGTATGTCTTGAGTCTGGTTTTGAAGGAGGAGAGGCTAGTGTCTTCATGGAGGTATTGGGGTAATGTGTTCATAAGTTTGGGGGCAGTGGCACTAAATTATCTAAATACGGCCATCTCCCACCACCTTTGTGGTGACCCATCCGTTTCACCTGCTCCAGGGCTAATCTAATCACTGGAGCTCTCATCAGCTAAGAGCACCTTCGCCACACCAAGCACAAGTACGTGGTTAGAGCTGATTGTCAAAGTCAGATGGCAAAATTACTGTTCTTTACTTAATATAATACTTAATATAAACAGGCAAAATAACTATACATTCAAGAAGCAATACTGATGCAATGAACAGGCCTCCAAGCTGCGTTGAGGATGCACTCCCAAATATTTCTGTTCAAACTATTCCAATTTAAACCATTCCAGGTGCAATAGGTAAGATTTTTGGGTTAAAACATTGTTAAAGACAATTGTAAATCCCTTTCTATTGTTTACAAAGGCTCACTGACACGTTGACTTACCCTCTGCCTGTGTTTATAGTCCTTAAATTCGGGTTTCAAAATATACAGTTGACTGACCGACACTCTCTACTAAAACATTGTACAGCTGTCCAGTAATTCAAGCTCATTGGTTGAAAATTGGTCCTAATCGCCACAACCAATGTGAAGGTGCCAGAAAAGGGGGAGGGATAAACAATGTTGTGGTTTGAGGGTGTTTATTGCTGCAATTCCTCTCTTGACCATTAGAAGTCTGAAATTACCTATTGTACCTTTCAGCCTATGGTACAGTATATTCCATAGGCTGATATTTGTCTGCAGAGTTTCTTATGATCTATATGCACAGTATTGATACGTTTGATTTACATTGCATTCAGGCTACATACTTTCCTTCCTACTTAACAGTCAACCACACATTCAGAAGGTTCCCAAAATAACACCGTGGCTTTCTTCAAAACGAATTAATCCCAATTAGGCTTATGTTTCATTCATGAAGTACAGGCGTTTGTTTTGCTTGTAATACGCTTCTAATTTCAACTCCAGTATCCCGCTTGAAACAAGGAACATGGTTCTCATCCAATGGGACCTGTGATTTGCAATTCAAGCGGTGGATTTTAAAACCTATCACAGTTCCTTATCCCTTCAAACGCGTGCAGTGTGATTAACAGGATATGCCATGGGCTAGGACACACTGTCTCCAGGTTTCTAAGGTACAGTATAAAACATCTTTTATACTATTTTTTATATAATTTCTTTGTTGCAGTTATAGGACAAGTCAGTTAATAAAGTGGGATCTTATGAAAAGGATATATCTGAGAACCAGGCACAGTTCTGAAGAGATAATGGAGCATTTGAATAAAGCTCAGTGTCTTTATTTTTCCATCACTTTAAAAATAAGAGACGCATAAAATGCGAGTGTCTGGTCTTACAGAGAAAAGCTGTGCCTGATAATATTGAGAATTTAAATGAAAATGTTTTGAAAGTGGTTTACCTGAGCATACAGCCCGCCCTGTGCTTCATGGTTCAACAGATCAGCTTTGCTCGCGATTACCGCCAGAGACCAGAGAAACATCATCAGTCTTATCGCCATTTTAAATTGTGTGATGTGAAATAATGTTCAAAATCAATGCTAAATCGTTAATATGTTTTCAGGCGCCTGTCACTAAAACCAAAAATGGACAATTATAAAATTTGCTCCACAAAAATGCCATAGTTTATGAAATGCAATGTTAGATGTATTTTGACCGCAGAACTACATGCCATACTATTCAAGTAGATGAGATTTGAATTATTTAATGGCAATTCTTAAAAAGTGATAAGAATCAGCGAAATGTGAGTCTGGTGTAAACTTGAATGCACTCACCTATTCTCTGGATAATTGTGGGGCAGGGACGAGGGGGGCAGTATTTATTTCCAGAGTTATTAAGCTGAGTGACAGGTCACCTATGCTGACTTCATGTCATTCTGCAGGGGGACTGTGGGGGGCTTTATTTACCCCTTGTGTCCCCTAGGGGGCGCCTGCCTGGCTGAAATAAGCTGCACGCAGGGGTAACCAAATCACAATCCTCGAGGTCTGAGAACCGCTGCTTTCCCACCCGCCCTTACCTGGGAGTCAGGTGTGAAGACAGTCTGGCCAACCGGTTGCACTATTTGTTCAGCAAATGACCTGGGAGAAAAGAAAAGCAGGGGCGGAGTTGGATTTGAGGCCTAGATTTAATGATAGCGTGCCCTGGAGCAGGGCTGGGGGACGTGTGGGGCTGCAGGGTACTGCTCTGTCTCAGACAACAGCGCTGGGCTACAGGCAGGGTACTGCTCTGTCTCAGACAACAGCGCTGGGCTACAGGCAGGGTACTGCTCTGTCTCAGACAACAGCACAGGGCTACAGGCAAGGTACTGCTCTGTCTCAGACAACAGCACAGGGCTACAGGCAGGGTACTGCTCTGTCTCAGACAACAGCACAGGGCTACAGGCAGGGTACTGCTCTGTCTCAGACAACAGCACAGGGCTACAGGCAAGGTACTGCTCTGTCTCAGACAACAGCACAGGGCTACAGGCAGGGTACTGCTCTGTCTCAGACAACAGCACAGGGCTGCAGGGTACTGGGCTACAGGCAGGGTACTGCTCTGTCTCAGACAACAGTGCGGGGCTCCAGACGTGCCCTCCCGCTCCAGAGCTCCGTCCTCCCCGCTCCTGCGAGACTCCACTGCGGACGCAAGACATCTGCTCCCCTCCCCGGCGGAGGATAATTAAACTGAAGGAAGCTGGATGCCTTCCAGGCCCCCACAGGAGAGACTTCTCTGAGGGGGAAAAAAACGCTGCAAACAGAGTTAATCATTTAAGACACTGCAGTTTTCTCAGATTTCTTTCCGAGCGGATGTACCCCGTACGTGTTCTGTAAAGATACCCCGCTTGTTTCTTGTTACTGTATGTGTTGAATTTTTTAGTGCGGGTCCCTCCGAGACACTGCGGTTATGGTCTTATTGACTCACGTATCTGACATACGGTAGATGCTTCCAGAAAACAAAAAGTGTTCTACACAATGTACACCGAAGACGAGTGTAGCACATACAGTAGCAGCTCGTATTGCAGCAAGTACCCGGTGGTACCCGGACCGTAAGAAAGAGTGAGATTATCGGAGACATTTTTAAATTTGTTTCCTTTAAAGGAAACTGGAGAGAGAGAGAGAGAGAGAGAGAGATAGTAAGAGAGGGAGAGAGCGAGGGAGGATGTTGCTCCATAAATACTGAAGAACCATTTAAATGTTTAATTACAGGGCTCAGTGATTTTAAGCTGTCCACTTAAAGTGTTAATAGAAGACTTTGTTCCGCCCCATGCGCACGGCACAATGCGCCAGATACAGTTTTTTTTTCCACCTCACGGATTTACACAGATGTAGCAAACAGCATCTCTGCCTGTGATTCTTTATTCCCTGGGAGATTTATAGAGATGTAATAAACATCACTTCTTCTGATGCGCTCTCTTCACCCTGCCGTTCCCTCTGTTTCTTCTCTTCCTGCCGAGTGCTCTTCATCCTCCACCAGGAGCTGCTCCAGCATGACTGGAATATTCTAGACCTGAAATCTGTGAATAATTTCACTGCACTACTCCTGAAGTGCTCCTGTGGAATTGTGGACTGTAGTCCTGTTATTCTCTCTTCTCTTGGCACCGGACTGTGTTCCTGTATCAGTGGTGTTGCTTCTGTAATGGCGGCCGTGCGTTCTATGAGTTTCCCACGGGTTATGGCGTCGGGACCTCAGACAGCCTCTCAAACTGTGACAACCGGTCGGATGATGCCAGAGACCAGGGCTACTCAACTCCTCATTCTGCGGGCCAGAGTGTCTGCAGGCATTTGCTTCAACCGTGCGCTACAGCCCCTGATTTTACTGATTGGCTTATTATCTGAACCAAGCAGGTGAAGAAAAGATTATGTGCCCTGCACCTAGAATGCTCGCCTGCCCATACACAACTCTCGTGCATTTTTATTGATTCATGACTGTAAACCTGCTAAGACGGGACTGTAATGTCATGGCAAAATTCTGAGGATTGTAATACTCCGAAGCTCTGTGGAAAAAGCTCTGTGCCCTTCTAAAAATGCAGAACAAGCAATCAGTAATATATTTTTTTTTCAATTCAAATTACATCCAGTTCTCACAATACCTTGATACTTGATTCATTTTCCTTCTTTCATCTGCATTTTCCCCCCCAACCGTTTCGGAAGGTCAGATCCCAGCCCTGCGACATGGTGGGAGCAGTGAGGTGCGCTAACGTGAAGGCCCTGTAGCAGGTTACCGTGACAGCTCTCTCCGGTGATGCAACCCCAAAAATGTAAAAGCCCTTCACAAGGTGCGGTTTCACCTTTAGCTGACTGCTAGTGCGTTTGCCTTGGGAATCTTTAGTTTGGGCTCATGTCCCACCTCGGACTGAAATCTCAAAGTCCTTGCACTAGCATCCAGCCTCCACATCTTTGAAGTGCACTCCCCCCTATGGGAGGACTGTCCAATAGTGCAGTAGTTGGAATTACTGCGTGTAGGGTGCTGTCTCATACTAAGGGCTGCCATATATGCCTCCCTAATTACCTCATATTCGCGTTGAACATCACTGACTATTTTGTGAGACTTAACCTTTCCGAAGGTGGCACGTCTGATTCCATACTTTCTCCCAAATCTGCATACAGTTGAGCAATGAGGGGAAACGTACAGGCGAGTCAGGCTTTGAGGAGACAAAGAGTAACACAAAGGCAGCTTGACAGAGAAACAAATCATTGGAGAAAATAAATCTGTTTGGAGAGAAGTGGAGTTGAAGGCATTTCGCTCTTTACCTGTCCTGCTGTCCATTGCTGTGATTGTAACCTGCTGCGAAAACAACAATCAGTGTTGGGCAATTAAGTGCTCGAGCAGTAATAACACACCATTTTAGAACATATCGACCACGGAAAACAGAAAGCTGAGCAGACATGCCGGTGGCCTAAAATACAGTTCTTGTGGAATGATATTGTCAGATAAGGAACACAGTGAGATGGAGAGAAACTGGCCTGAGAACAGTGTCTCTCTCTCTCGCTCTCTGAAAAGGATTGTGGAATATCGTAGTTCTATGTAATGTAGAGAACGGGTTGATGAGCTGTGAAATTAATATTAATATTCATAGGAGTGTGCCCTGAGTGTTCCAGGCTGAAATACTTTTTCATTTATTTATTTCTTTATTTTGTTTAAAGAAACTATCATGCATGTGTATAAGTATATATGTTGGTGGTTCACTCTCCATCTTTGCTGTTTTAATGATTGCTTATGTAAATAATATGCCTAGTCTTCTCGGATCTCAAACCCAAATACCAGACATCTGGAATGAAAACCAGATTTTTTTAATTTCAATTCAATTAGTCCAGGCCTATCACCACAGGTCTCAAGTACAATACCTGAGAAACCAGAATATTTATACCCAGGGGACATGGAACATGACATCATTTCCTGATTTACTGAATTAAGCTTTTATCAAGTTGGTCAATTGTTGAAAGATTGAGTCTCTTTTGAGCCTGGGTTCTGGTTTCCTGGATTTTCAGGTCCATTTGGGTCCAGTTGTTTTTATTTGTTTACCTTTGGTCAGATCAGTATAGGATACGGGAGTCCTTCTTATTTGGACCCACTTTGACACGATGGAGTTCTACAACAATTGCTGATAAAAATACCTTTATCAGCAATTACAAAAAGCTGTATACACATCTGAATAAAATGCTTCCAGGCTGATTTTTGGGAAGAAAACAAAAACATTCCAGAAATGCGGTGTTAAAAGGGTTAACACATAAGTGAAGTTTCTGTAAAGGCTCCATTCACCTTTATGTTCCGTGGTTCTTTCATTCTTCTGTACCATAGCAGTCACCTTGAAAATAATGGGGAGAAAAAATCCATAACTTTATTTCTGTTGGGATTTTATCAGCAATTGCAAAGATGAGGTCGTTCTAATTTTTAAATTCTTTATACACATCTGAATAAACTGCTTACAGGTTACCCAGGGACCCGTTTCTTGCTTAAATTCCTCATGTCTGAATGAATTGTTATGTTAAATATTTCTCTGCCGCAGCTGGGTCAAGGGTGGGCACTTCAGCTGAGGCAGAATTAAAAAGCTGATAGTATGGCTGGGAGATTGGAGCCCCTGTGAGTTCAGGGAGATGAATTTAATTAGCATAACAGAGTTCAAGGACATACATTAACACACACAGATGCCTCTGCATTAATCTCAGTCCTCCGCTCTGCCTGTGATCCCAGGAATCCAGGAGCTGCCCACTAACAAGGAACCAATGAGACACGCCTCTCTAAAAGCCTGAACACCACCTCGCGGCAGAGTAAGATATCAGTATCAGTGCATGTCATTTATAAAGATGTTTGCACACCTAAAATGAGAACACGGGTATGTACTGTGGTAAAGTAGAGGAGCTGCATACATATTATACCTGCCAGTGACATTTTGAATTAAGAAGGTTTGCGCTATCGTTCTCCTGGATGTTGACAAGACCCAATTGTCCCTAAGGCTTGAAAGAAGAGAGCAAGGTTTACATACACATTCTCTTTATCTTCGGTGAGTGCAGCTCACTACATCAATGTCACTGTGTCTCTGGCTCCTCCAGACACACTTGTTTCCACAAGAGCCTTACATATCATTTTGTAGATGTTACCTTGAAATTGAGAAGAGAATGATAGAAAAGAAGCCACACAAAATATTTCATTGAATGTAACCATGGCACTAAAAGCTTGCCTTCAGTAAGGTGGGTTTTATGCTGCTTCTGAGAATATCTACAGTGCTTGATAGCTCATCTAACCAGTGAACTCAGGGATTATTATTATTTGCCAGTTGTTGGCGGGCCTTGAGAGGGATATTTTCCCACTCGAGATTCAGGATTTGCTGAAAGCAGACACCATGCATGTGCACGGATGTTTGGACACACAGGCAAAGTTTGGGTCTGCACTGAGGGGGCAGCTCAAGCGTTCGTGGTGAAGCCGGGGGGTTGGGGGGGTGAGAAACTGACGGGGCCACCCGGGGGTGGGGTGTGAGACTGCGGGCGGAGTGTTACAGTGCAGATGGAAGAAATACATTTCAAACCAGCAGTCAAATTTCTGTCATTTCTCAAGACTCAAGATTTATATTCTCTGGTCGAGAAAAACCAGACGAGTACAAATAATTTGCACATTTCCCGCCCTCCTTGCCAGCCACATAGTCCCCTCTGTTTTGGTGAGATCTGGCTCAAGCTCTACTGGCCTGCAGTAATGCTGGTTTTATTCTCCTCCTGATAGTAAATTGATGGATTAATGGTAGTGATTGGCCAGTGATGTAACTGACCCGGCGTTCCAGGTTTAAATCGGTCCTGATTAGAGGGGAAGAATGAAAGCCAGCAGTACTGCTGGCCTCAGCAGCCGGATTTGAGTATCCCTGCTCTGAAGCCATCCGCCCTACCCTTGAGCACAGCCTTCGGTAAACTACACAGCTGACTGCTTCCCATGTACTCTGCACCCAGTCGAGTGGAACTAAGCACAATGGACATCTACATATTCCAGACGTAGCGACATTTAGCCCTCTGTTCCCGCCCGATACATCAAGAGGACACTCCATGATGAATTACAGGCCATATTAAATGATCCTAATGCACAGTTACTCAGAAAGCCACCTTCTCCTCTTGACTTCTTGCCCCCATTCCACTGTATACATGGAACGATGCTCCGATAAAGGCTATATTTGGCTTTTGTATCATTAATATACTGTTGACGTGCAGTAACAAAAAAAAAAAAGTGCTGTGCCCTTATGCTGAGGTAGATTTGCACCATGCCTAGAGAGGCAGACTGTATTCATTTTAACTGCTTCATGAAATGTGGGAATGTGCTGACACTGACAGCACAGTGGCCCTGACTTTTGACTCCCATTGACATTCCAGTCATATTGGAAAAATGCATTTTTAATAACTTAATGTATTCTGAGCGTACGTTTGATGAGGGTGTTGTGGGAACTCGATTACTCAACTTTAAATAACAAGTCTACAACTGGGAAATGCTATTCTAACTACTGACTACAGATAACAGAATACAGTAGTGTAAGTGACAGTAAATGCTGTCCTACTCAGGAAAAATGATTCCAAATGAACCCTGTTATTCCACAGAAGACCCCTATCTAGTGCAAGGGTTATTCGTCGGGCAAAATGGTTCTTTGTCTGGAGAGATTTTACACTTCGCACCGGTGACAGAGGGTTCCAGAAAGAACTACAAAAAGGCCTCCTCTGTGGAGAACCCTTTTTAACTGGCATATTTCCTAGCATTTCTGTGCATGAGGATCAGGAGCACGTCGGCCGTTTGATAGTGCCGCATGCGTCTGTTGCTTTCAGGAGTGCCGGCTGCGGATTGTCTATCGGCAGAAACGTAAGCGCTGCTTTTATTAGCGGCTGCATTCACGGTGTTATTGTGGCTGTGGGAGCGTTAATGCGCCGCGGTATACCTACAGAAGCATTAACGGCGGATTATCTCATATGTAGGGCTTCATTACGCAGCAGCCCAGGGCATTAGAGGTACGGCCGCATTAAAGTGCACTGGCTGCCGGTGGGAGTCTTGGTGGTGCGTCGACTGCCTGTGGGGGTGCTAATAGAGCATCGACTGCCTGTTGGGGGGTATTACCGCAGCATTGACTGCCTGTGGGGATGTTATTATTGCCTGCGCTGTGCTCAGGAGCTATTGGCTTTGTTATCTCTGGGTAAATGTTAGCTTTGCTTTTCACTGTTAGCGGTCCGCTTAGCTGAACCCCGGTCTCGTGGGTGTAGATGTGCCATTTCCTTTTGGGAGAAACGCTCGGAGTGCTTTCACGAGGCCGAGCGCAACGCTCAGCGGCAGCGTCGCGAAATGCCAGGATCAAAGGTACGCCGGGCTGTTAGCGGGAGTGGGGGGTGAAGAGGGAACGCGTGGGATGGGTTTTTGCCGCTATTGTGCGCGCTTTGTGGAGGGGTACTTGGACTGGTGACGCAAAGGGCTTTCTCTACTTACCTGGGTCTGGGGATAAATTATGGAGATAAAAGCCTGCTCTCAGAGCTGATGTAAAATAAAGCCTTTATCCATGTGCTGTAAAAGTGAGAAGGCCACCACAGGGTATGTTTGTTTCGTCAAACAAACTTGCAGACAGATGCTGGAATATTATTGGCCATTGACTGTTATTTGTCCTTAGGTGTACCGTTGCAATTTAGGCAATCCATTTGGATGATTATTTTTCAATCATACAGTTAGAGAGAACTGATGGATCAAAATCCTATTTGTACAGTGAATCGGCAGATAACCAGACAATATCTTGCACTGGTTTTCATTCACATTCTGCACCCCTTTTTTTCAAGGCGCTTGAAATAATGTTGCCTTCGCCACAAGAAATAACGCTTACTTTCCGAAAGCAAAACACAAGAGGTGGCAGAAAAGCCCCGCACCCTGGCTGCTTGATGACTCAGGATTAATGGTAATGGACAAGAAGGGAAAAACAGCAACAACAAAAAAAAGGAAAACAAAATGGACGTCAGTCAGCAGTGAGGCCCTGTTGTGCTGCGGGAGACACACCACTGGCAGCTCCGGGCTTTATTTCACCCCTGACGGTGTGCAGCTATTCTCCCGTGCTCAACCTTTCTGTCGCAGAGGGAGTAGGTGGTAGAGTGCCTCACGGTGGATGTGTCATCCTAGACTGCCTGGTGACCTAGACCACTCCCACTCAAGCACTTCCAGCCTATTTGCTAACTCGCCTGCTTGTCACCTTGGCCCCCACGTCCTGTCCAATTAGAGTCCAGAAGCAATTTCAATTCAAAATTTTTTTGTATTGCGCTTTTCACAGAAGACTGTCCCAAAGGCACTTTACAGAGTAATGGAATGGGGGAAAGGCAAAATACCAGCCCTAAGCCCCCAATAGCACATGAGGTAGAACAAAAAGCCCATCAGTGGGGAGACAAACCCTCAAGCAGTGGTGAGAATGAACTACCTGATGGGAGAATTTGTGGGGGAACCTGGCTATAGGCGGATGCTCAGCTGGCCTATAGGTTGCGATGGTAACAGTCGAGGTATTAAACCAGCTGGTACTGTAAACTATAAAAAGTCCACATTGTAAAGTATGCAGTTCAGCAGGTTGGGGGGATGAATCTGTAGCTCCAGGATGTGTCAAAGCGTGGGCATGAACCAGGAAAGTATTCAAGAAAAAATAGCACAGCTCATCATGCTGACCTGGATCGGTTCCCGGAGAGAGCAGGCTGCACTCCAGAGGTGGCAGGCACACCTGGAACCCTGGGGGATTGATGACTCAAGCAGCCACCACTGTGAAAGCCAATCAGAATGTGCCGCATCCCATGACAGTTTATTGATGAACGCATTTATGTAACAGTCAGTCGGACTATCCCCTGCAAGAAGGTGGGTGTATGATTTGATGACTCAAACAGCCATCACTGTGAAAGCCAATCAGAATATGCCGTGTCTTGCGACTCCAATTGGAGTCAAGACTCCAATTTTGACAGTGTATTGATGAACACATTTATGTAACATAGTCAGTGGAACTGTTCCCTGCAAGAGGTGGGTGTATGCTGGCGAAGGCAGTGACCCACGCTCTGAAGGATAAGTATCACTCAGAACAAAAGTGGCCTCCTCTCTTGGGGAATAAGCCCAGAACCGCACGCATTAGCATAGGCCGCGACAGTGGTCTGGATCCATTCCCACAGAGAGGCGGCCACTTTTGTTCTGAATGATACTCATCCTTCAGCCTGTGTTTGTTAGTGGCTTTACCTCCACACATCCACCTACATTAGGGAATAGTGCCCCTGACTGTGTTACAGTAGGCGAGTGTGTCCATCGATAAACTGTCAAAATTGGAGTCTTGACACCAATCGGAGTCTGGAGACTCCTGCACATTCAGAAAGGCTTGATGATGGTGAGAACCCCAGAGGCAGTGCTTGTCCATCAGCACAACCTCCTACAGTTTC
Organism: Conger conger; assembly: GCF_963514075.1. Classification (NCBI taxonomy): domain Eukaryota; kingdom Metazoa; phylum Chordata; class Actinopteri; order Anguilliformes; family Congridae; genus Conger; species Conger conger. The sequence goes on from NC_083776.1 coordinate 24,060,302, forward strand.
ACTGCCAGTTTATTTCAACAGGAAATACTCTGCTTTGATTGATGCAAGTTAAAGTGCCATGTGGCTTATAGTCTGCAACAAATATCTGACATAAACTTGGCAAGAGTACATTCAGCTCTGACTGACTAAGTCCCTGTCTTCTGGATTCATATAAACCCTATTTATTCAAGTCTAATAGAAATCAAGTACAGTAAATTCCCACATAACCGACTGCAATGGTAATAGAGGGGACATGCATTCAAGGTAAGAAAATCTGTAAAAATGAAAATAAGCTTGGCAAGTGATCATTTTCAATCATTTTGAAAAGGCTTATTTATTACCAAAGATATTTGAGTTCAGTGGTTAGAGTAAGAAACTATTTTTCAGTATGAAATTTGCCATAACATGAACATTTGGGTGCAATAAATCAAATAATATAAACATAGACAAATATGGATAACTCATCAGCAGCAATATTTCAGAATTAGTCAACATGAAACACAATGAATAGGTAGCAGATTGTAAACTGTCACAGTTTAGTTGCGCTATATGAGCGAATTAGTGCGCCGTTGAGAAATCTGGAGCATTGGGATTCTGGAATTGGGAAAATTCATTAATCCTTGTTGGACAGAATCTGAAAATTAATCTCATTTGAAGGGAGGGGTGCAGTAGTCCTAGGCGACACGGAGTACGAGTACGGAGCTAGTGCTAATGTACTGCGCTCGCGTATAAACTGGTACTTCAACAGGCTGTCAGTCTCCACTAGCGATTAACATTTAAATGAAACTGTCGGATAATCTGGCCGGTTGCATGCATGTGGGAGGCAGTTACGGAGGAGTTCACTGGATACCCAGAGGGCATTGCTTCTATGACCAGAAGACTACAGGGTTGTATTAAGGTGGCAAATAGACTTAACCTGTAATTTTTGCAATATGAATCAGATATCCTGAATGTATCGGCGGAAACTAGAAACAAGGTAATGTTGTATTAATGTCCTATTATGTAGCTGCATAGTTGGAGTAGACAACAGAAAGTGACAAACCTGCAGGCACAGTAGATGTGTATGGGAATAGGGATACTGAGCAGATGTGTTTGGGGATGAGTCCAGGGCACTGCTGTTTAAAGATGTGTGTGGGGATAAGTCCAGGGCACTGCTGTTTAAAGATATGTTTGGGTATAAGTCCAGGGCTCTGCTGTTTAAAGAGGTGTTTGGGGATAAATCCAGGGCTCTGCTGTTTAAAGAGGTGTTTGGGGATAAGTCCAGGGCTCTGCTGTTTAAAGATGTGTTTGGGGATAAGTCCAGGGCTCTGCTGTTTGCTGATAAAGCGGACAGGGAGCTTGTGTGATGTTTACATGCACTGGTTTCAGCTTTATGTTTTTAAAGAGGCAGGCTGGTTTGTGCTTTTGGGAGAGCAAGGGAGGACTGGACTGATTTAGTCATGCTGCAAAAACCAAAAATCTCAAAAAGCTTTTTAGTCTTCAGAGTGGCAAGCTAATGAGGGTTGGAACGCGCTGCATCGAAAAGTCCTTTTTGGCTGCTGTTGAGATGAGATTTTAAATTATCCCATGCACTGCAAAAACAATAAAAAAGCCAGTCTCAACAAGTACTTTAGACGTACCTGTCTATGCAATCTTATTTCTATTACTTTTTTTGGCTAAAAAAGACAAAACTATTGCCAATGTGCAGTTTTACGCATTTCAAGATTTGCCAATGGGTAAAGAAGATTTCACTTGTCACTCAAAAAGTAATTTATAACAAGCTAATATTTTATTTTTCACAAAAAATAAGATCTTAAGTCTCAGTGCGAGACTAGAACACTTTCTGAAGCAGCCTTTTTGTTTGCAGTGCACACTTCCACACCAGGCTCTGTGTTAGCAGGCTTGCTTCCTGCCCTTCCCCTAGGAGCTGTCAGTCTGTTTGTTCCCACACCTGCGTCTCTCAGCGAGTGATTTAGATGCATTACCCGTCACTCACCATCGCCGGCGAGGTTACTGCTCCGCCCCTAACCCGCCCCCCCGGAGACGGGATCGCACTGCGAGGGAAACGTTGCTAACGACCCGTGCTGAACTTGCGCTGAACCTCTCTCCCCGTCGACACAGGCTCCTCTGCGTGCCGGGGTGAATGGAAATGACGGTCGGGAGCCTTCAGAAGCCTTCAGCAGCACCGGATACAGGAAACGCGTCCGGGAAAAGGCCAGGTCACTGTGCTGGGCGGGCACACGCGCAGTTGCCATGCAACCATAGCATTGACGTTATCTGGCAATAAACAAAGTTCAAAGATTCCATCAAGAAAGAGAGCTTGTGTTTTATTCTGAAATAGGTAGGTTCGTTGGAGGATTCTTTGAACATCCAAATCAGCTCCCTTCAGTGGAACATTGCTGAATAATATGTGGAAGGCTTTTTGCGTACTTTCTTGATGATTCTCATCTACAGTGCATCCGGAAAGTATTCACAGCGCTTTAGTTTTCCCACATTTTGTTATGTTACAGCCTTATTCCAAATGGAATAAATTCATTTTTTTCCTCAAAATTCCACACACAACACCCCATAATGACAACATGAAAGAAGTTTATTTGAAATTTTTGCAAATTTATTCAAAATAAAAAACTAAGAAATCACATGTACATAAGTATTCACAGCCTTTGCTCAATACTTTGTTGATGCACCTTTGACAGCAATTACAGCCTCAAGTCTTTTTGAATATGATGCCACAAGCTTGGCACACCTATCTTTGGGCAGTTTCGCCCATTCCTCTTTGCAGCACCTCTCAAGCTCCATCAGGTTGGATGGGGAGCGTCGGTGCACAGCCATTTTCAGATCTCTCCAGAGATGTTCAATCGGATTCAAGTCTGGGCTCTGGCTGGGCCACTCAAGGACATTCACAGAGTTGTCCTGAAGCCACTCCTTTGATATCTTGGCTGTGTGCTTAGGGTCGTTGTCCTGCTGAAAGATGAACCGTCCCAGTCTGAGGTCAAGAGCGCTCTGGAGCAGGTTTTCATCCAGGATGTCTCTGTACATTGCTGCATTCATCTTTCCCTCAATCCTGACTAGTCTCCCAGTTCCTGCTGCTGAAAAACATCCCCACAGCATGATGCTGCCACCACCATGCTTCACTGTAGGGATGGTATTGGCCAGGTGATGAGCGGTGCCTGGTTTCCTCCAAACATGACGCCTGGCATTCACGCCAAAGAGTTCAATCTTTGTCTCATCAGACCAGAGAATCTTGTTTCTCATGGTCTGAGAGTCCTTCAGGTGCCTTTTGGCAAACTCCAGGCGGGCTGCCATGTGCCTTTTACTAAGGAGTGGCTTCCGTCTGGCCACTCTACCATACAGGCCTGATTGGTGGATTGCTGCAGAGATGGTTGTCAGTGGAAACAGGATGCACCTGAGCTCAATTTTGAGCTTCATGGCAAAGGCTGTTAATACTTATGTACATGTGATTTCTTAGTTTTTTATTTTTAATAAATTTGCAAAAATTTCAAAAAAACTTTCATGTTGTCATTATGGGGTGTTGTGTGTAGAATGTGTGAGGAAAAAAATGAATTTATTCCATTTTGGAATAAGGCTGTAACATAACAAAATGTGAGAAAATTGAAGCGCTGTGAATACTTTCTGGATGCACTGTATTTCACATCATAGTCTATTATTGTTCTCGCTGCAGTAATAAAGAATAGTGGAAGCTGCTGTTCTCAGTGTATTATGGTTATGCTTCTAATTCTAGGTTCATGACACTTGATTTACATCTGGTAAAATCAAAGACGCTTCTGGAAAATGTACAAAAACCAAAAACATGCCGTGTTATTTTTAACATGTTGTTATGTATTGTTTGACTACATCTTAGTTTAAGTATGGAGCTTTAAACCTGTGGTTCTCTATCTTTTTTCCCCCTGTCCCCCCAGCCCCCCCACCCACACACACACACACACACAGGAGAAATGATGCCGTCATTGCACTTTATGTGTACACACTCCAATGCCCGTACTTGAGCTTATTCCATTTAACCCCATAGTCAATGCATGAAAGTGTTTTTTGTTTTGTTTTGTTTTTTTAATGCGCCACTGTAGTAATCCTGAAAAAAAAAATTCCATTTCCAAGAGTGTGACATCAACAGAAAGTAAAAAGATGATTACATACTACTAATTGTTTGTTTAGCTTTGTGTTATTTAACTGGATAAATTACTTGTATCTTGATGTTATGTGATTGAAACTTTCAGTAATTTCCTATCATCTCAAGGCCCCCCTGGCAGCTCCCTGAGGGCCCAACAGTGAGCCCAATTTCATGGCCCTCATGAGAGCCTTGGTGGTCATGTTTGGAGAGCCCATTCACGCTGAATTCTGATTCGCAGGCTGGCAGTGAGTGGAGGTGTTCTGGCCACATTAGCCTTTTATTGTGCTGCACCTTAAACAAATGTCTAAAATTAGGAAAGGGTAAAGAGGAGACCGGGCACCAGCCCTGTGGTGGGGTCTGAATACTGTGCTGGCCTTGAAAGAAGGCTGCCGCAGAAATGATCAGGTTCGGTGAATCGCAAACACTTCACGTTTAGGATGGGGACTGCATCACAATGTTTGTCACACACATGCACTGCACTCACACCGTGGCGCACAACACGAGGTTGGGATCATGCCTGGGATATTGTTGTTGGTGGATAACCAATTTAGTTGGATTGCCTGCTGGTTTGTATTACATTATGAAGTATTGCCATAATAGTTTATTTGAGCTAAAATTGCCTGCTGTGCAGTGGCTAGTCTTTTTCACATTTGTTTTTTGCATGCGGAGTCTTTCTTTGACTGGTAATTGAGTGAATTATGCCCTTGTACCAGATGTGTATGGGCAACGTTTCCTCGCTGGAAAAAGAAAATCTGTGGAAACTCATTAGGATTTGCGAGGCAAAAGGAAACAGCATTTGATCAGCGGTGTAGAACAAATAAAATTTACCAGGACTTCAAAGCCGAAGACAGCTTGCACTACTGAAAGATTTTAAGAACAGTGTGTCTTTACATTATATAACGCGTGTGGATTACCATAAAGTCGAGATCTACAGTAATAGCGGATGATTGTGAGCTCACTCATTATTACAAATATGTTGCGGAGAAATTATGTTCCTCATAGTGGGCTAGAAGAACCCTGTTGTAAATGGTGCCAGTACGATCACTTATGGGTCCTGCTTTTGGTATTAAGCAGAAAGGTCACATTAAATCCAAGTGTTCTAAATTGCAAAATCGACTTAGTCTGTTGGGCTGATGTCTAGTGTGGCTCCTTTTGCCTCAAACTGAGGCTTCTGGCAAATGTGTGCACTCCTGACCACGTACCAGAATCCTATCTTGGTTTTGTGTCTGAGGGAGTCGTTGGCAAGGTGCAGTTGGCGGTGATAGTTTGACCTGTTGTAATTTTGTGGGACTCAAGACATGGTCAATCTCTGATACTGGCTAATGTGGTTCAACTGAGATGGCAGTGGTCTCAATGCTTATGCTTTAGTGAAAGATGTTTGTGGAAGCTTAGTTGGAAGTGTGCCACTACATTGGGTTGAGAAGTCAAACGTGGTGAATGGTTGGGAGACTATTGGTGTTGTGTCCCTGACTTAGTCTGCAATCTTCTTTTTCTTAGGCAGTGACATCGCAGGGAAGAATGTATGTTACCCTCCTTAGAGACAGAAGCCCCCAAGTTCTGTGTCTGAAGCAGATCCCTTACGTAATTAATTTCCTGGACTTTTCCCAGTTTGTGTTGCTGAATCTGAGTCTGATGTGATCTTGGAAGAAACATTTTTGGCTCCTATTGATGACCAGGAGAGAGAGAAAAAATAATCTCATAATAGTATGATAAAGGAGGGACAAGCCAACGCTTTCACGAGGGACGTTTTGAGGCTGCCCACACTTGCACACACACACACACACACACACAGGAAATGGCTGATGTACCTGAAGGGTTTATTTGAATAGCAGAGGAGTAATGGGGAAACGGAGACTTCAGAGTGGCGAGCTAATGAGGGTTGGAACACGCTGCATCAAAAAGTCCTTCTTGGCTACTGTTGAGATGAGATTTAAAATTATCCCATGCACTGCAAAAACAACAAAAAACCAATAAAAAAGCCAGTCTCAACAAGTATTTTAGACGTATATGCAACTTTTTCAATTACCTTTTTTGCTAAATAAGACAAAAATATTGTCAATGAGGTGACACAGTTTGACTCACTTCAAGATTTGCCAATGGGGTAAGACAATTGTCAAGCAAACAAAAAAGAGGTAATATTTTCTGCTTAGGAGAAAAAAATCTAACGTTTTACTGGCCTAAGATGCATGAAGGTGTAGCTGCAGAGCCTGTCATGTTTATCAAGTGGTTAGAAAACCAAATCGGACAATGTCACCAGCTCCATCGATTCCTCTGACAGCTTTTTCTTTTTTTCTTTTTTTTATATCAGCCCTTTCGTGTGGTATTAGTGGATTGTGACCTGTATGCGATTGGCAATGTCCTAATCATCTTGTCTATAACAATATTCCTGTATGCATATGTATATATAAACTTATCATTTTGTGTGGATTATGTTTAGGGGGGGATACATTGTTTCTTTCATTTAAGGGATAGGGTTTAGGGGCTAGATTGTAATAGCTCAAAAACATTTTTTATATGGTGCTGAATAAAGGAAATTTGATCAGCAAGTTAAGAGTGAAACTGCATTAGAAATCTGAGCGATTGAGTGAAAATATACAAATAGCAGTGATGATCCCTTAGGCTTGTGTTATTGGGTTTTTGTTATAAAGAATGTGAATGCCTATTGAAGAAATGAAGCAAAATCACTCAGGACTCAAATCCCCAATCTGGATACAGGCATCTAATAAGCAGCATTTTTACTGATAAAGAGATGAGTCATTTTCAAGGAGACGGAAGTTGTTTAATCACCTGTCTTTGCAGGCTCTGGCTGTATGTGTTTGAAATCCTTGTAGACAGCAGCTCTAACCCCAAATGACTCGAGAGGAAGTAGAACCTTTTTTATGCAGTTATTTTGCTTGAAGAGTAAGCCATCTTTTTAAATATGTTCAAAAGTAACCATATGCCGCTGTTTTTGAGACTCAAGGCAATCTTTCAAAATCAAGTTGGGGGTTTATGGCAGGAAAGCACATGTGGAATTATTACAGCTCTGAAACAACCTTCTTCAACATTCCCCCTGAGATCCCCATGTGTAATTATGCTGCTGTCATAAGACAAACCTGCTACTGCTGGTCTTGTTTTATTTAAACTACTTTTTATTCATACTACTTTGTTCTCACTTTGGGAATGCTGGACATCAAACAATTTGTTGACCTGCGTTGTGGATACAAGAGGCGACCATCGTTCTGCCTATAAAAGATCAGTGTTTACCACCATTAAAAAAAGCTCATTTCTGCCCCACTAATCAACGTAATATGGACCTCCATGACCGATGTTGTTTAGGTTCTAACCGACGTCAGAATGTTTGGGAGGAATCGTAGGCCAGCTCCATTTTGTTCCCTGTTATTCTGGGAGAGCGCCTGTAAGTGCATCTCACGGAGCCTGCACAGGTGTGTGGAGGCAGGAGGTGTGTGATTAATGACGAGATGAGGAGGGGAACACCCTAAGGGTCGGAGCCCTAGGTCCCTGAGCCCTGCTCTGGCCAATTATGCATGGGCCTGACGAGGCAGCCCCAGCAATGCTACACTCAACCAGCATTCCAACTGAGGCTGCGTGCCTTCAGCCGAACGTTCCACCGAAGGGCTCCTTTCTGATCGCTATTGACCCAAATCCCTCGGATGAATACCGTCTGACTGGCGCCGTGCTGGCCAAATACCGATTATGGAAAACAAAGACGCGGAGGCCTTTATAGATGTCGAGCGCCTGGATTTTTATACACTCGGAAGGGTCAGAAGAAATAACGGTCAGTGTCGGGGCAGAACACAGTCCGTATCTGCCCAGGTTCCTGCTGGGCCGGCTTTAATCCGCCCATTTGAACTGGATCCAAAGTTTGGGCCCTAATGAAGATGAATTGCCCAATAAAATGAGTCGATAATGGAGTGACTGGTGCGGGAGCCAGAGGGGCAGTGGGAGGGGGGACTTGGGGAGCGGGGAGTAGTCGGGGGAGAAGCGGATCCATCGCCCTGGATGCAGGAGGAGAGGAGCGCACGTGCATTGCCCGGGCTCCAGGATAAATGTCTGTCCATTCAGCCACTCACCAGACTCCTGCTTATTGGATCTATGCGGTGTCACCATTTATTTTCCAGTTCATCTATTGGATGGGATGGAAATTCGCTCTTCGGCGTTACGGCTGCACGGGCCATCCATCCCGGGGTCGTGGTGGTGATTGAAACCGTCTGGGGAAATCAATGAATCTGTGATCAACGCTGTGTAAAACAGCCCATTTGACATTCGGACAGAGTTCTGTTTAAGGTTTCGTCTAGGCCAATCAGTGAGTGTGTGTGTGTCACCTGGTTTCCTCCATGGTTAATATTAATCCGTTTTGGTTTTTGTGGTTTAGTGTTCCTTCAAATGAGCTATCTGTATTGATTTAATATTTAAAATATGCCTACGCCCTCAAAACTCTGTTCTTTTATCACAGTGTGCATTAAAACTCCGTAACGCATACGAAAGTAGTAACTTTTACGCAATGTGTTGAACGTAACACAAAAGTAGTTGAAAAAAAATGTGTTTGACATTAGCACAACCTTTTTCAGAGTGAACACTAGAATAGATATAAAGGAAACTAAACATTTGGTTTATTTCCATATAGATCAAGAGAACATTCCAGCTGAGTCCTCTCCCACAACCAGGGACCAGTTTTGCATTTGAATCTGTGTGACAGACTGAATTTGTGAGATTTCCATGGCAGTGAATCACGGAGAAGGCTCTTTTCTTGTGCTAAATGTAATGTATTTTATTTAGCCGTGTTTACTTGTGGAGATATTCAGCATCAGTTGTGTGTTGTGGGTCCTTTAGTGTGTGGTCTATTGAAAGGATTAAAGGGTGGTTGCATAGCGACAGCTGGTGATCAGCTCTGCGTTCCAGTTCAAATGGCTGCCATGTAATTGCTGTTCAGGTGTTGAGGAGAAATGACTTCATTAAAGCAATTAGTCAGTTTGTGAGTGTGCCACTGTTCATTAGGGTGAGTAGCATAGTCATGGGCGCCAGGCTCGTTGATGGACTTTCTTTTCCGGAGGAATACATGTGTTTAATGGGCCAGCCTGCTTCAAGCCTGTGTGTGCATGGGAATTGGAAAGCGCAGCTGTACTCTGGGAAAAAAAAAAACAGTGAAATACAAGGGCAATAGGGCCATTTAAGATGGCCTTCACTGAAGTTAATGAGAGATTTATTTACAGTAGTTATGCATAGCACCATAGAAGAGAGGTGATCGTTGTACATAACTGAGAGTCGTTTCATAACTATGGGTTATAGCAGTCCTTTCGAGGAAATATTTTTTATAAACTTTACTTTGATTAAATGCAAAAACCCTGTATTTGGAGATGCAGGCACACTCAGCCCAGCGTACCTCAGAAACTACAAGAAGAATTCCAAAATTCCATTCTCAGGATTATTCACCCCTTGAGGATTGGGGGAGCGTGCTGTCACCTGGTTCGAGAGGGGTGGGGGGGTGTACGGCAATTCTATTCCCAATTTCACACTGAGTCTCCTCACCTTGAATCATTCCCTGCTTGTTCGTTAGGAATCTGCAGGTAAACCACAGTGGTATCGCTGCCTAACAGAATATCCAGGGTTGAGAAGCCTGTGTCTGCCTGGCTGCCGTGTGGGGGAGATAGGAGGTTTCATGCTCTGTGGAGGCGGCTGGATTCAACGGGACAAAATGGAGCGCACAAAGTCAGGGGGGGAGGACCTAGCGAAATCGGTAATGCGGTGACAGACAAGTGCCGGATCTCGGTCTGAAACCGGAATCATACCGCGGTGCATCACCGTGTGTGCTGCTCTGTCTGTCGCGGATAAGACGCTCTAAGAAAGCCGGAAATTTCCGCCGCGAGTCACCCACACCAGCCCCTTCCATTTGAATACAAAGCCAGCTCGTTTGCATAGCGTTGGTGGGGAATTTGCATTCCGTGCAGGGGGACCGTGGAATGCCTTTGACTTTATGCGGAGACGCATTAATACTTAATGAAGCTTTGTTCATTCATCGATTTGGGCCGCCTTTCCGGAGAGCCCGCGATCGCTCCGAGCGAAGGCAGAGCGGCGGTGTGAGCGAATGAGTAATGCGCTAATGTGATCTGAGCCTGCCGATGCGCCTCAGTCTGTGTTTGTGTCCGCCCCGCGGCTCTGCCCGTTTAATAAGGGGCAGGGGTTATCCACCAGGGGCCCGCAAGCTCGTTTTCTGGACGCGCAAAACAAGCGCTGACGTTCAGGATTCCGAGTGCAACCTGGGAAAAAAAAAAGTTGATGACCCATTTTATTTTAGTAAATTAACTGATTTCAGGGGTCTTGTTTATGTGACTTGAGTTCAAATGTCTTATCTTACAAACTCAGGGGCTCAGAAGGAATGCATAAACAATGTTTAGAGAACTCCTGAACAACAACTCTCTGGCAAGTTTATGGTGACCCATCCTCCCCCTGCCCACCAGTCTGCCGCTAACTCAGTAGCTGGGCAACTTCCAGCTAGACACCGCGACATGGTGCAGTTCCATCCTGTACCAATAGAGGGCGACAAATGTTACAGCTATTCATTCAGATTGGGCTTGCCATTCCTGATACACTGTCATGACTAAGACTTAGCTAGGTCAAATTATCTTCTCCTTTCCCTGTAGCATCTGCTTGTACAACAGTGAGGCAGGTTGGCTGCCATATGTTTTGCTAAGCCACCTAGGTTTCATTAAGCAGTAGTAGCTGCATCGGGCTAGAAACGAGGCCTGAGTCCATCAAACCTCACCATCTTTACGGCCCAACCTGAACCAGGCCGACAAATTCTAGCCCGATTATAAGCCTGAAATCACGCGCCAACACCACCATACAGCACACAGAAAAATAATGCAGTGTTTCTGACAGGAAAGCTGACAGTGAAGGTGTTTGAGATCACAATACAGAATGGGAGCAAGACTCACACCAGCTGTTTACAACAATCAAAAACAATGGCGCAAAACAAAGCTTCTAGCCTTGGAGTGCTTGTTATGCTTAACTAGTTAATTAAAACAGCCATATTTGACAACCAATACATGATTCAATTCCACCCCCTCAAGGAGACTAACAATGCAAACTTTCTAACGTTCCTATTCTCATATTTACTTTGACAGTTGTTTGGTTAGAGAGTGTAAGGAAGGGGAGAAAGTATGCTGTAGATGTGGGAGCTTATTTGATATGTCACACCATTTGATATGCCACTTGCAGTCGGTGATCTGTCTGTTAAAAAGTCTTAAATCCATCCACTGACTTTAATATCAAGATTAAAATCTGCAGCTGCTAGATACTCTTGATCTAGCAGGTACAGATTCAAAATGGCACGTTGTGCCCTGGACTGCTTCAAAGAACTGTGCTGTTCTTGCATTGCTTCGGCAGTGAATCGGTGAAAACATGTGCCGCTACCTGTTCGCCGGTTCCACAAAATGGAGGACTATTGTCTGAAGGCAAAAAGCTATTTAGGTGATAAATTGCTTATCGTTTTGCTCTAAAACACAATAAACTTCCAGGTTTCTTAGAAGGATCTCACTTACTTCAGGCAGTTGTTAACCTTATCCTGCAATGTTAGCCATATTTCCTTAAGGAATGTGATAACCTTTATCAAAAAATCTTAGGCAGTGTGTCAGAATAAGTGCGTCTGTTGGAGCACGCTGTTCATTTTACAGAAAGGTTCTGAAATGCTCAAAGTAATTAAAGTCGATGCACAGATGAACCTTCAGATCCTGCCTGCTGTATATGTGTTTGGCATAATGTCTCATTAATATGGCCTTTATTAAACCCCCAGAGATGTATGTTTTTCTCGGCATAGCCTTTCAAATTTTCGCCATGTTTTATTCTTAGAAATATTCAATCAGATCTTTGGCTTTAGTACTCGTTTCCATAGAAGAGCTTCTCTGCTGTATGTACTATTCCTGGTTGGGTGATATCCGTGTGAAATCACAGTGCATACATTAGGCAGTCAGGCATACGTTATACATGATGAACACACTGCTGTACTGTGGACTACTTGGGCTAAAAGCACAATGTGCACCAGAACTGTCTGTGATTAGCGCTCTTTCTATTTTTAGAAATTAACCAGAGATGTAAAGTGCCCCTCTAAGCAAACAATATCAACATCCACAAATGCTGTACCATCTGCATATCATTACTTTAATCAGATGCATCTCTGCACTATGGTTTTACATTGCATTACGCATATCCAGTAGATGCATTGCACTGTTTTATTTATGTGGTTATAAATTATTAGTAATGTACAAATATGAACATTGAGTGAGATGGTGTCAGAAGTGCTTGGCAATTAATTCAAATAATATACATTTTTGGAGATTCAGATCATAGATCCGGCTGTCCTTGGAAAACAAGGCTGGCTTGATGGTGCAGTGGGTAGCACTGTTGCCTGGGAGGTTGCATGTTCTCCCAGAATCCGCATGGGTTCCTGATGGGCACTCATTCTGTGTGATAAAATATCCAAAATAAAGATCCTTTCTCCTGTCTCATGTAATGTTTCTGCGTCATACAGACTTGTGGAGTCACTCATGTGGTCTGTCCTGCACAATTGTAGAGGCAGGGCAGGACTGCTGAGATGCTTCAACATGTTAGGGTATTCTCATCATTTTATTGATTGACAGCAATTAGAACTTGGACATGAATAATCTGTTAGACTTTGTCAACGTACACCTGAATCACAGAAAATCTAGGGAATATGGTATCAATTTGATTTTGATGAATTTATTCCTAAGTCTAATTAAATTGCAAAATAACTAACCTTTTCTCCCTTTGACAATACGCTCACAATGGAAAAAGTCATCAATGACTGATTTTCTGGCCCGACAATCCAAAAGGTGTTTTTTTTTCTCTCTGAAATGTGTTTTTCCACATTCGTATCTTCCAATTTCATGGGAATTTGACTGTTGTGTCAAAATCCTGATCCATGAAAAATGAATCCTTACATTGTTATTGAAACCTGTGGAAACTATAAATTTGATTTGAGTGTGAACAGTAACTGAATGGCTTCGTGGCTTGGAGTGGTAAAAATACGATGAGTAAGAGATGAGTAAGAAACTTAATCTCTATGTTGGTCAGCGTTTGATTTCTTAGTCCATGGTTCATATGGGATCCTTTCTTTACCCTGAAAGTATGGAATTAAAGTTTTAAAAAAATTAATTTGCCTAGATGCCTTCTCTTCAACCAGCTTGTTATACAGTGTGTGAGATCCTTCATCAGGAAGAGTATGAGAGAGGGAGGCCACCCACTCATTGGCACGATCTAACACTCTGAGCTCTTATACAGGTACTTGCTGCAAGCTACTATCCTTTTAACCACACACTTATGAGGTCGACTTTTACACTGACAGAGTGGGCGTATGCGTGCATATCTCTGTCTCTTTGTTTATGCATGGATACTTTAGATGGAGAGGAAAAATGTTTCTTTTGGTTCCTTTCCCTCCTGATTGTTGTCAACCATTTTGGTAATTTTGTGTAGGACTGGACAAGAGCAGTTTGATGTTCAAAATGTAAGTCCTTTCTTTTCTCAGAATCAATACTTTCAAAATAAAGATTCCAAAGCTACTATGATTATATCAGGTTATTGTGTCGAATGAGAAATTGATCCAGTTGTCTATCAAAATGTATTATGTTTCCCCGAGTGTAATGTAGCCTGACATTTTACAGCTGCTCCAGCTTGAGAAGGGAACAAGAAATAGATGTGTGTCAAATATCTTACATTTTATGACAAAGGGCTTTGTTCTAGTCTCTAAAGACTGTGGTCTGGTCTCTGAGACCAGATATTGTGCTGCTTCCAGCTAGTTGCACTGTGGTACTTGCGTTTATGTGGTACTTGTGTTGGACATTCACCCATAATAGAAGAACAGATTTCTAAGCCTTTTCATTTTAATTTTTTTATTTGCATTGGTCTACAAATGCCTTTAACCATCATCTTTACTAGCACCTAGGGATAGCAACATTGATGTATTTTCTGCAAACTGGCAACAACAGGATTGCACCTTCGATGAAGTGTGTAAGTGCTCTTTATTTGCATATGGTTCTCCACTGAAAACAATCTGGCCAGATGCCCATATCATCTGTTGACCATTACTTTTTGGAGCTAGGCATATTGGTTACTTGGAGTGCCTAAAATACAAATCGAGAACAAATCGGATGTTTGGTCATCTGTCGCATGAAGGCGCCCTCAAAATTATTGCATTTTATGGCGGCTTTCTGACATTCACAAACCACAATTTTTATTTCAAGATGTTTACAAGCTTCATTTTTTATTGCTGATTGATTTCCAGTCCTCATTTAAAACCGTATTCTGAGTTGTATTGCCAGCATGGTTGTAAATAATAATAAAAAAGCCTTGCGTCTCTATATTGTCTGCTCCTACCAAACCACTCTGGAGAACACAACTACCAAGTCCCTTCATCGCAGCTTTCTGTTTTAGTGCGTACAGCTTACAATAAACAATAACATCCATCAAATGTTTTATAAAAACCCAGGCTAGGAAACAGAATCCTAGCCAACATTACTTGTAACTTGGCATACCTTACCGTCGTTACGAAATGGGAATAAACAACTGAAGGATTTAAGGCATTCAACAGAAACTGAGCTGAACTGTTTGTTTTTTGGGAACACATGAGTAGAAATGGGAAATCCAAATTATAAAGCAAGTTTATAAAATGTTGTGCAATCTGGCAGTGACAGGAAATGTTTCCCATCAGCCAATTAGGTTCTCTTAGGAAATGTCTGTATTTTCAAAACGCATAGGTTTATTATCTAAAAAGCTTTTTTAACCATGACTGAGGGGAAATATATAGGTTCCATTACAAGACAGTTAGTACTCATAAAGTACTCTTAGAAGCAAAGGGGGTAGGGGGCATACCGGATATAATATTTTAATCTTTGGAAAGTTATATCTTTGTTGACAAAAGCCAGAGCTTTTTCAACATTAAATATTGAATAGGTCTACATGTAAGGTAAAGACATTGATTAGAATTAGTGCAAAGTCACACGAATGAAAGGACCAGTGAGAGAAGATTGAGGGGCTTGTGGGAACTGAAGTGGGAACAACATCAGAGACATTTTTTTCCAGGGACAACCTATTCTCTGGAATCATATTCCAGCATCTTCCATTCCATCTCTGCTGTTGTTGTAGAAGCAGAAGAGTTTCAGAGCGATGTAGACAGGTGCCACTGGTCTCAGATGCTATAGAACACTACTAGGAAAATGCTGATGCATTATTGCAGCGTGAACCCATTCTTATCAAGGAAAGGTACTGTACATGCACATTAAATATCTTGATTCATGCTAGTGTGTAATTCTGGTAACAAGCATTCCCTTGGACTGAATTAGGTAATTCTCTTCCTTGGCACTGCTTCGGGAGGTAAGCAGCATGCTAACAGTTAAATTACAGAGACTAAGGGAATTTCTAATCTGTCAGCTAACTGATGTAAATTTCATAGCGCATTATTTAATTAACGCACAGATTTGTTCTCTATTCAGAATGGATTTGGCTGGACTGGAAGCGTATGCCTCGTGTTGATGGGTCTTTACATTCAAATTGAATCCTCTCCTTTGGACGTGCAAAGAATGTGTAATTGCTTGATAAAGGAAATTCAGCATTTAATAGAGGAATCTTCATCTGCCAGACACTTCTGTCTTATTCTGCTTGTGACACAATTATGTTAGTGCTAAAAGTATATGCTAAGAGTAGCTTGCTACAGTACCTGCAATGAAAGTGTGAAAATGTAAACAAAAAGGCAACCAAAGTACTGTAAAGGAGAATGTAGCAGACGCTCAAGTAAAATATTCTTGAATGGCAGCTTAGTTTAACCCCTTTGTTTACCAACTTCGTGTTGTCTTTCCTGTTTTATTTGGTTAGATTATATAAGAGTATGCTTACACAGATGCAGCCACTGGTAATGGACTGAAAAGCTGCATAATAGAATAGCAGTGGAATTGACGGTGACTTGCACTGTTGCTCAGGGACTGGAAAGAGACGACATTTAATGCAGGTGCTTATTCAAAAAGGTTGTTTTGGCAGACATTTTAAGTTGAAGCCTGTGTTCAATACAGTTTGCCATGTGCTTCATCAGAACAAAATTGCTGCCATCATACTGTTAAGTGGTAATGAGCAACATTAACTGCTTTCACAATCACCTGCAGTCCAAAATATATCGCTTCTTAATGTCCCCCCCGTAATTTGTTTATTCAGTGAGCAAATAACAATTTCCTGCAAAAATTGTACTTTTTAAAAAGAAACAATGGGCTTACATAACAAGTGGTAATGTGAGGGAATATTCACATAGCACTAATCTAGAATCCCTAAGCGCCCGGCTCCTGATTTATAAATATATCCTGACACCAATATTATGTCATATTATGCTAAGTTTCACACTCATTGTTTTCCCATTACTCCCCTGAAAATGCGTCCGAACGTGTGGTTGTTTCAGCCGGCTCATTGGCCTTTGTTCCGGCTTACTCACCGCGATTATCTTAACTGGGTTTGATCGTGTGTGTTTGGAGTGGTGTTGAACCGGTGCTTGGGTATGAAGGGCTTCTCGAGTCGTGGGGCATGTGAAAATGTGTGTTAACACGCCGCTAATGTGGCCTTCATCGATTTCCCTTTTTAATGAAATGTGCTAGAAAAAAATGAGTAAATGAGCGGATGAAAGCGCACATCAAAACCATCAGCGCTAACGGGAGATCAAACGATATTAAAAGCGTTTGCAATTGCCCCTAATTTGGATGTGTAATCAAGATTTTTTATTTTTTTTTCTCCCACCCAAGGAGTGTAGTCTGGCTGTGCTAAAGCACCATAGCAGTGAATGCAGGGCTGAGTCTAGCACTTTCCTGGGGCTAGCAGAGAGCTCCCCCATTAGCAGTGAATGCAGGGTTGAGTCTAGCGCATTCCTGGGGCTAGCAGAGAGAGAGCTCCCCCATTAGCAGTGAATCTAGGGCTCAGTCTAGCACTTTCCTGGGGCTAGCAGAGAGAGCTCCCCCATAGCAGTGAATGCAGGGCTCAGTCTAGCACTCTCCTGGGGCTAGCAGTGAGAGAGCTCCCCCATTAGCAGTGAATCTAGGGCTGAGTCTAGCACTTTCCTGGGGCTAGCCAGGAGAGAGCTCCCCCATTAGCAGGTGTGTATTAAGCGTTGAGAAGGTGTGGAAGTGGTGTGAACACAATATTCACATTTGCACGTTTGCTTTGACGAGGGTTCCTAAAGCGCAATTCTTTAGGTGCAGTCACACACAACACCTGCTGCCTCGACTGTAATCTATCCTGCCTGCCCTAATTAAGCAATTAAACAAATGATTCAATTAGCTGGACCTATTTAAATCTCTCGGATGGAAAAAGAATATGGTAATCAGGTCTGCGGCATATGAGATTTGTCCAAGATTAAAATATGCGAGGCATTCTGTTGGTGTTTTGGTGGAGATTTTTTTTCTTCCCAATTTGAATATTACTGGAGGATATCCTCTAAATGTACACAACCCTTTAGCTGCTGAGACGTACAGGTCTAATTAATGAGACAGACACCAGCATGGCTGTTCCTGTAGAGCCTGACCGAAGCGGAGAGTGAAAATAATAGGGCAGCCTCTCCTCTGACATTAAGAACAGCTCTCGGATCAGAGCGGGGTGCGACTGCATCGCCCATCCTTCCTGCTCCCGTGTTCGTGAGACTGTGGAGGTGCAGGAGTGGGCTACACTACAGGAAGACTGTATACAGCCTGTGAGCTACTGCTGCTTAACTCTTTATAGTGGAAGATTTCAAATGTGTGATTATAATGTTCATGAGTGAACATGCTGACACTGATTCTTCAAAGGGCTAATTTCACTCCTGGCTTCTTATCTCTTGTCCAGCTTCTGTCATGACCGTGCATAAGACACATTCGCCCTCCTTATTTGCCCACAGTCTGATGGGATTTAGGCTGCTCCGGATACACAGACAATGTATGAGATGGCACTCTTCATTGCAGAGAGAAGAGGTTATATTATTTACATCTGGGTCATGGGGTTTACACAGTGTGTCTTCTGGAATGTTCCTGACATTGAGACACAGTCATTTCTCAGTCTAAAAAAGTGCTAATGTCTCTATGCAGTTTATATCCTCTCCTACAGTAAATGGTACAATGTCAAATTTGTGTGAGTCAGTCCTAATCCTCCGTGTTACCGAAGCCCTGCTTTCAGAACTGCCTCTTGGGAAGTGGTGACTTATGTTCTGGGGACCGGGTGGGACCAATGGGGTGCAATGTGCCCCAGTCAGTCACAATCGCATTTTGGGGGTTTGTTGTGTGCCATCAATTCAGCGCCATGGAAGCCTAGAGAAGCATCTGCAATATTTGTGGACATCATTAGAAGGCATTGTTTTCTTCTTGTTCTCCCCCATTTGTTTTGTGTGTGTGAGTGTGTGTGTGTGTGTGTGTGTGTGTGTGTAAATGTGTGTGTGTGTGTGTGAGTGAGTGAATTGTGTGTGTGTGTCTCTGTGTGTGTGTGTGTGTGCATACACTCAAGCAGGCAAACACACACCCACTCACACACACACACACACACCGACACACACACACACACACACGCGCGCACGCACACTGTTTTGGGATCAGCGAGGGAAGACTGCCTGCTATTGTACCATTGTACCCTTTGATCTAAAGCATGTTTAAGTATTCTGAAAACACAGAATCTCTGATTTGGTCCTCCACCCCCTCTACTGCAAATTAGTTTTTCCCCTCCACATGGACTTCAAAGGCCTATTGGCAGTCTTGGTAGCACATCTCTTAAGTTGTTCTTAATGTAATTACAGTACTTCTTGTCTCGGGGGGGTACTGTACATGCTTGTGAGTTCTTTTCTGCATTGATCAAATCAAACAAATGTACCCCCCCCCCCCTTCTTGATAATTCCCAGATGAGTTTTTGAGGCGATACTTAGGCTGCTGATTTCTTCTTAATTATGAAAAAAATCATTAAATAAAGTAAGGCTGTAGCACGGGGGGTTGACATCAATTAGTGTTTACAGAAAAGGTAGTTTATGATGTCAGCTGTACCTGGAAGGTAATGGATCACAACACGTTTGCATTAGGTTATGTTTTGACTTCGCTGCATTTCTGAAGTGAGAGTGTGCAGAGTTTGGTAGGGAAGAGGAAGAGAGAGTTGTGAATATTGCGAGGGAAACACCTACAGGTTTATGGACGAGGTGGTTTATTTTGTGACTCAAGGGGCAGAGATATGGGATGAGTTCCTGTGCTTGCAGGCCTGTCTGATCCCAGCACTATCCTCCATAAACCTGGGAGAGTGTGTCCTGTCGACTGCTGTTATTACTCTGCGCTTTTACTCTATGGTATTACCCTGCGGTTTTGCTCTTTGGTTTTACTCTCTGTTTTTACTCTATGGTATTACCCTGTGGCTTTGCTCTCTGGTTTTACTCTATGGTATTACTCTCTGGTTTTGCTCTCTGGTTTTACTCTATGATATTACCCTGTGGCTTTGCTCTCTGGTTTTACTCTATGGTTTTACTCTATGGTATTACTCTGTGGTATTACTCTGTGGTTTTACTCTATGGTTGCACTGGAAGAGTTCCCTACATGCAGTGCTGATGCAGGCAGGTTGCAGGTGACCAGAGAAGAACAGTCCTCCTGATTGTAGCCCTTTGCTGGGAAACACTCCAGTTATTTACAGGCATCCCAAGTCTCTCAGGATGTCTGTAAATGCTCTGGGAGTCTTCTGGGTTTTGGCATGAACTCCCTGATACCCGCGAGGGGTCATAAATCTCCTGCAACTCACCGCAGTTGGAAGTGAAGTTTTAACACCGTGTCCTCATATTTCCCAACTGCGGAAATTGAGGTGCAATAACCCCCCCCATTTGTAATGTGCAGGGGGAACCCAACCCCCTGGTTTTAATGTCACATTTCCCAGAATCCTCACTCAAATTGTCACTGAAATTTTATTTCATACCCCGGTCGGTTATTATGCTGAGATACATTTTGTACTTCTTTATATGTCGCTTTGGATAAAAGTGTCTGCTGAATAAAAATAAAATAATAAAAAATAAATTCCAGGTTAAACCAGCCTAGCAGGTTAAGCTGTGTTTTCTCTTTTAGCTGGTCATCAGCTCTACCAGCTTAACCAGTGTTGTCCAGCCATAGACCAGCATTGTCCAGCCACAGACCAGCTTTGTCCAGCCACAGACCAGCATTGACCAGAAGTATTGAAAACACAGCTTAAAATCGCTAAGATGGTTTCAGATGGAATTCTCATCAGAATAATCCAGTCCGACATACAGAAGACTATGTTAGTGATATGACCACAGCGATATGAATAAGCATGAATTCTGCATAACTGAACCTAATAAAGCTTTTCACTCTGAGAGTGACCGATGGCTCTTACGCTCCCTGAGCAACGTCAGTCCTCTCTCATCGATCCTCCTGAGCAGGAATGGCCTGTCCAGGTTCTTCCCTGATGAACTGGCCCTGCGTGTCAGACATTATATGTGCCTGCTGTAATTAGGAGCAAAGTGGGATGGCCAACGGGTCAGGCAGGACAGCGGCTAATTCCCCGCAAAGTCACGACGGCCCGGTCCTGCCCGACACTTTAACGCGCCGTCTGAACGCGAGGCTCGTAATGGCTCTGGCCTCCTGTATCTGGTCTGGCGATTTATACTCTCTGTCTGTCCCTTGTCTCCTCAGGAGTGAGAGAGGTTACCTTTTATCTCCACAGATTGCACATTACTGAGCTAAGTGCTTTTTTTTTATTACCTCCCTCCATCACGCCGCTTTAAACTAGCTTGATATAAAACACACTTTTATTATTTGCACATTTAAGGGTGGAATGATGGCTTCGTCGCTTGGCCGGTCGGTTGGCTCCTTGCATATCAGATATGTATCTCTTGTTTTATTGTGTTTTTCATGCCTCTTTGGAGATATAAATCGTTGTGTGAGGAGGAGCGTTGATTGCTTCCGCGATGCCAATATTCATTAACAGAAAAGATGAATATTTTGGGGCCAGCTCGGCGGAGCTTGCGGGGAGATGAAGCCGTGATTGATGGGGAGGCCACGGCGTCTCTGGCGTTTAATTGAGCACATGATAGGACCGCGGCAGGCCCTGTTCCTGCGAGGCTCTGCGTGAATAGAGTCCTCTTCCTGCCTCCGATAATGGCTTCTTCAGCCAACCTTTCCCTTCAAGGGCAGCCACTCTTTCTTTGGGCGAGAAAAGAGGGAAGAGAGGCTTTATTTTGAGTACACAAAGCGTTGAAGAAAGAGCCTTGTGATACCTATCACCATTGTGTGTGTGTGCATGTGTGTGCATGTGTGTGTCCTTGCAAATATTTTTCCTGTATCTAATTTTCCACATTGGTTTTGTTTTCTCTGCACGTCAGTAATGAATGATATTCCACCCACAACTTTGGGCTCGCCTGTGTGTTCCTCAACTTCAGCACAACACCTGTAAAATAATAAAAATAAAAGGATTCTACTACTACTACTGCTACTACATTACAGTACAGTGCATCACATTTTATTACAACTACTGTTACTACTACTCTGACTGTGACTGCTACTGCTACTACTACAATAGTTATCTGGTTATAGGAGTTAAGAGTTATGAGAAGGCCCTCCACACTGTCTCAGTCCCAGCACCCCCCACATCCCAAAACCTGTCCTCATTCCCCCAGCCCTTCATCGGGGCAGGTCAGTGTTAATCTACGGGACGTTAAGTCCCCTGGTAACCTCGTGTTCCTGGTGGAGTGAAGGGCACTTTGCAGACCTGGGGATTTCTAAAGATGGCACTTCTGGACCACGGCTTTCAGGGTGCATCCCCGGACAGCTTAGCAGCAAGGCAGGGATATTCTCAGGTGTAGCAGGTGTGCTCCCTTCAGCGGGCAGGTGGGGAGGAGAGTGGTACACTAAAAAAGACAATATATATATAGAAAGTATTTTAGTCTCAAATTTATTTCCATTACTTTTTTTGCAAAGTAATCATTTTAGCAATGAAGGGCCTTACTCAAGGACCCAACAGCTTGAATCACAAACCTTCCAGGTCCCAGTCATGAGTGTACTTTTGCCAATAGGCTACAGGGTGCCCTGAAGATTTTAAGACTGAAACTCTTGACATTTTTCATTTTTCAAGTCCAGCCATGTTGAACATCATTCAATATGAATTCACTGGTGAGCAGGCTATAAACACATAGCACACTGATACCACTCCTTATCAAGTAGGCACAGGAGTAGCCATTCTTACCCAAGGCCCTATGTTGCTTACCTGCAGTACTGTGAGACATTTGGGACTTCCAGACTGTCTGCTCACAGTTTTTTGCAAATTGAAATTGAGATTGTTTTCCTCAAGCTGTGCACACTTTCTCCGACTACTCAGGGCACTGTGCTTCTCCCAGACAACTCCAGCAAGGCAATTGTTTCATACATATTAATTGCACAGGAGAGCAATTTTTCTCACACACTGTGCACTGTACTGTTGGTGTTTGTCTACATTTCTATTTCATTGCTAATACATAATGGCTCTATACAACTTTTGCTCAACCATGAGAGTCCCCAGTTAAAGTTCAAAAGACAGCGAGGAGTGTCTTACCAGCTTGTATTTTGAGTCGTTTCCTGTAAGTGGAAATGAAAAAATGTTCTGAACAGGCCCTCGGTGGGTGGGTTACGGTCTGCTGGGAACTGGGAGCGATTTGGTCAGTTGAGGACACTTTGAAACTAGTTGGGAGTTCTGAGAGGCCACACATCTTAAGAGGGGCAGGCAGAGAACGCTTTTAAAGGAGCTCCACTCCCCTCTCTGCAGGCTATGCTACTTTCTCTGGAGACCAGTGAGTGATGTTAGCCACCCATGACTTGCTGAAATCATTTCACATTGAGAGAGCGAGAGAGAGAGGGACCTCGACTTCTCTCTGTAGGTTACTGAACTTTCTCAAGAGCGCAGTGAGTGATTGTTATCTACCCATGACTAGTTCAAACCTTAGAGAGGGAGAGAGTGCGAAAGAGTGAGTCTGGCCATCGAGACAGGCCGATAGAAGCAGTCATGGTTGCCAAAGGACAAAATGCTGTGTACTGTAGACACTGGAAGATGCACTTGCTCCTACACAGTGAAAAGTGTACAGGATTGAGTAAGGCAAATAAAGCATATTTGAATTGAATTCAATTGAATTGAGTGAGACAGAGAGTGAGACAGAGTGATGGAAAGCAGGAGTGAGAGAGAGAGAAGGAGAGGGGGAGAGACAAGAGAGTGATTTGAAGATCTCTCCAGGTTTCTGCTGGTCGACAGCAGCTCTTATACGAGCTGTGAATGCTGGGATTGGCAGCCCCTGGTGCAGGGCGGTGGGGGGGTTATTGATGGCTCTTTCAGGGGCGCAGTGATGGGATCGGCCCTTGCCCCCAGCGCACCGGCGTGAGGAAGGGCAGGCGGGGGAGGAGCCCGCTGCAGGGCGCTGGATGAATTGGGCTGTCACTGCAGAGGAACCGGTCCCTACGCAGCCACCCTGTGAACTACCGCAGCGCTGTGTGTGTGCGTGTGTGTGTGTGTCTGTGTCTGTGTGCGTGTGTGTGTGCATGCGTATGTGTGTCTGTGTGCGTGTGTGTGTCTGTGTCTGTGTGTGTGTGTGTGTGTGTGCATGTGCGTGTATGTGTGTGTGTGTGTGCGTGTGTGACAAACACATACACTCACAAACACACACACACACACACACACACAACACCAAATCCAGCTAACAAGCAGACACTCATGCCAACACCCAGTATGCATGCATCTCTCTCACTCTCTCTTTCTCTCTTTCCTATATCTACAACACATGCAATTGGTAATGAACCTGAATAGATCTTCATTATTTAGTTTTTTGGTGTCATTGCCAAATCCACACATTCTGTCCTCTCGCCCAGAAGGAATGGCAGCCTCTCGGTCTCTGAGAGCCTCGCACATTGTGGGCAGAATGATTTTATTTTGGGGATGTACAGAGACCTGGCCTGACAGTATTTCTCACATTTCATGAGGAATTCTCTCACTCCCTCTCTCTCCCCTCTCTCTCTCTCTCTCTCTCACTCCCTCTCTTTCTCTCCCCCTCTCTTTCTGTCTCTCTGCTTCTTGTCTCTGCTCAGTGTAAGAGACTACAGTGAGATGAGGATCAGATCTTTGCTGCATGAGCAGCAGATTACGCAACAGTGTGCTCTTATCTTGGTAATTTGCACCTCCGGGATTTCCCAGGGTTCCCGGTTTGATGCCTTCGCCCCTTCCCACTCTCTCTCTCTTCAGTGCTCTCCCGTTATTTCTTTATCTGCTTAGCAGACTGGCATACTTCCATGCAGACAGAATAAGATGGAAGGTCATTTAAAGTTGTGTTTTTCACCCGATGTGCAGCGTTATACTGTATATTATGAGTGAGTTATACATATTAACCTCAAATCTAAATAAAAGGGCTTCCTTATGGCTATTGGTACCTCACTGGGCTGTAGAATTTGCAGGAAATAGTCATGGTAAAGTTTGCTGCTGGTTGAACCGCTCCACAGATTCTACGTCTTTGTACCTTGTGTGTCTGCACTAAACAAATCCAGAACATTACACTAGGCTGTCCAACAGAGATCTGTCAGAGGTCTGTGCAGGCAATTGGAGCAGTTGATGACACAGTTCTGAATTGGGTGCTGATTTCATGGTGATAAAACCAGCGGGGCTTGTGGCTCTCCTGGACCAGAGTTGCGGACCCTTGTGTCAGATGGACCTTTTGTTTGTGACACGTCCCCTGCTATGATTTATTTAGTAAGGCCGCAGACTCTGTGGTTGCTGTAGAAATGAGGATCCAGCCCATCGTCTTGGGGTGGGGGCATTGATCTGCATCTCCGCTTGCCTGTGGGCATAATAATTGCGGGCTTTGCTGTCTAATCAGGTGTACTTCTGCAAAGCCGCATTTCATCACCGGTGCCTGGGTGTAATCGGTACATTAGCGTACATTAGAGCAGACGCTGACAGTATGAGCTCAGGGCTGTTAGCGATGAGGAGAAGCGCATTGTGTGACATGACAGGATGAATACAAACTACTGCAGGCGAGACGTCCGCAACATCAGACCTGGAGTCACCCCACCACCCTCATCTGGGTCACACAGCCCCAGAGTCTGCCGAGCGAGCCCCGGGCAAGTGGACATGACCCTGAACATGACCTGAGCCTCTGCGGCCTCCAACCCTCTCAAACCCTCTGGTACCATTTCAAACCCTCTGGAACGCTTTTGAACCCTCTTGAACCCTCCTGAACCCTCTCAAACCCTTTCAAAGCCTCTGGAACCCTCTCAAGTTGTTTTGAGCACTCCCAAACCCTCTGGAACCCTGTCGAACCCTCTCGAGCACTCTCAAACCCTTTCAAACCCTTTTGAACCTTCTGGAACCCTCTCTAGTAATCTTGAGCACTCTCAAACCCTCTGGAACCCTTTCAAACCCTCTCAAACCCTCTGGAACCATTTCAAACCCTCTTGAGTCCTCTCGAGCACTCTCAAACCCTCTCTAACCATCTCAAACCATCTCGTAGGTCTTGAACCCTTACACCGCCGCCTTTCGAATCCTCTCGAACCCATTCACCGTCGTTGTTTCAGAAGTTCTCGCGCAGAGAACTCAAACTTGAACAGCTGGTCTCATTATGGGCCTCATTAAATAGTGTGGGAGCCTTCCCTTTGAGGAGAAACACACGGGGGGGGGGGGGACTGCGCTTGTTAGCACCACTCTCAGACCCGGGGGGTTGAACCGCTCACGGCACCGTGCCGTTCGGTGAAGAGCTGCTTCAGCGCCCGGGGCTACGCTAGTTCCCGGGCCTTAGAGGGGTGCCCGAAATCTGCTTCTTAAGATGAGAGAGCAAGATTCCTGCCAGATTCATTCACTATCCTTATTTCTTTTCTGTTTTCACCTTGCACATAATTGATTTTCACTGGCTGTTTGATAGTCTATGAGTGCTTCTTAGATGCTACAGTGTTATTATTGATGTCTTCTAGTACTTTCCGGAGACGGCCATTCATGACCCCGGGACCGCCGAACCCAAACATTGCATTCCCTTTATGATGTGGCTGTGTTAGCTGCATTGACGTATGGACTGGCGAGATCCATTGCGTTGGGAATGGACTTGGAATAAAATATGGCTCTAATAACATGACATCTACTCCTCCGGTGCGCTGTTATGACGGAGGCAGGGTGGCGTCTCTCCTGAAGCGAGGCCTCTGAGGTGACAGAACAGGCACAAAATGTCCGCCGAGGGAAAGACGTGTTTTGTAATGCGTGCGGACGTGTCGCTGCAAGGAGGCCGCTGTGGCGTGACGGTCGTCTGACGCCTCGTCAAAACGGGGAGGCGGGGCGACGGGCGTGTCCGTGGGGAAGGGGTATTTTTATTTGTCTTTGTAATGGCAGGCTTGTGTCGAACACCCCTGTCGCTCTGCCATTTCTTGTCCTTGGGTGCCGTGGCTATTGCTGAGGAACTCTCCGTGCCTCCCTCCCACTGCACTGAGGAGATAACTACCTGTCACCACCTGCCTCTGATCCATCAACACCCACCTAATACGGCATATCATCTGCAAGAATGAGGCCTACCAGAATGGCTGGAAAATTTCCATGTTTGTGTCAGTCAGTGTGTTGTATTGTATGTGTGTGTGTGTGTGTGTGTGTGTGCACATTTGTCTGTGCGTCTGTATGTTTGTGTATGTCTTTGCATCTATGTGTCTCTCTATCTTGCTCTGTGTGTGTGTGTGTTCCTCTGTGTGTGTGTGTGTGTGTGTGTCTGTATGTGCGTTGTTCTATATGTGTGTGTCTAATGAGTGTGTGTGTGTGTGTGTGTGTGTATGTATTTGTCTGTGTGTTTGTGTGTGTCTGTGCATCTGTGTGTCTCTCTCCCTGTGTGTGTGTGTGTGTGTGTGTATGTGTGTGAAGACTGTGTGTGTGTGTGTGTGTGTGTGTGTCTCTGTGTGCGTTGGAGAGGTAGGGGATTCTTCTTAATTCTTTACAGGTCATCGCTGAGGTGAGTGAGCCCCCTGGGTGTTCTGATCCATATCCTCTGGCATCTTCCCCAATCGCTCCTCTCCTCTCACCTCTGTATAAACGCTCTCCTTGCGAGCCCCTGCTCTTCTCCTCCCTCTGTAAAAACGCTCTCCTTTAGCCCCCCGCTGTTTCAACAGCGTCCTGCTGGCCTACTTGGAGTGACCTGTAGGAGGCTAGCTGACTGTCCTCTCTAAGCGGATCACTTTTTTAAGGGATGAAGAGACCACAGGTCACTGGAATGTCACCGGAACAGTCATCCATAACTAGACTGTAGGCACTGTGCTGCTTCTACAAAGTTAGCTTCTTCTGGAAATATACAGTTACTGTTTGTTTCTTTAAGTTGGGCGCACCAGTATCCAGGTGTGTGCAGCTATGGTTGGTTTTATTGTGTTACCCTGGTGGATACCAGTGAAATTGATAATGTGCTATTATTAGGATATAATATAATAATAGTGTCCCTTTGTTCCGTTGTCCCAGAAAAGCAGGGTCTTTGTTTGCCTTGCTCGCTGTTATTTTGAGTATTTTTCTCCTGGACTAACCGTGACTGTCAAGTTACTGCAGTTTTCATTACTGCTGAGCTGTTGCAATAGTCCTTAACAAACTCCCCACCTCATTACCTTTCTAAAGTCAACAGATTTTGTGCTATAAGATGTGCAGTGGTACCTATCGGACTGCATCTGGAAAGAAAGCGCTACAATTTGTGCTGTCACAGAGCGGTGCTGAAATTGTGAGTTTAATTTCTCCTCTGTGAATCAAATGAGGCAGCGCCACAGTTAAGTTCACATTTTAAAAGCAATATAAACCTTCCAGTTTAGTCTAATATTCAGTACGTGGCAAAACCTTTATTTTTCATTTGTTCACTGAGCTGCGTCACCTCCAAACTGCCCTCAGCTGCCACTTGTGTAAGAATATTTAAGTTTGCTGTTATTTGGGACGGACTTATTGTCACAGAGCCTCCAGTAAGACTCGTTATTCCCAAACTCCAGTCTAAATACTAGTTCCAACCACATCAAATAAGGAAAGGATGACTACGTTAATGATCAAAATGATAGGGCCAGTTTCACAAACGCAGATTAAGTTTAGTCCTGGACTAAATTCTAATTTCAATGGCGATTCTCCATAGAAATCTCAATTTAGTCCAGGACTATGCTTAATCTGTATCTCTGACCTGGCCCATTAATTAATCTTCAATTAATCTTCAATTTACAAATACCTCTTTAATATGCAATAAATAAATTTATCTTTAATTAGAAAATGTCTCTTCAATATGCAATGAACACATCTCTCTTCAATATACAATAAACAAATTTATCTTCAATTTACAAATACCTCTTTAATATGCAATTAACAAATTAATCTTCAATTAGAAAATGCCTCTCCAATGTACAATAAACAAAAGGCCCTTCAACTAAATTATTTGGATTTCTTTTTTTCTCCCTTTCCATTTATATTGTGGAATCTTTTCTATAGAACAGCTAATAGCAAAAGGAATTATGTGGATGATTTTCAGAGCTTTAGCTGTAGCCAGTCAGGCTAGGCAGTCATTTAGGCGAGTGCGGTCCAGTGTGGGTAAAATAAAGAAGTAAATGAGCAGGATGCGCTGAAGTGGAATGACCTGCTGAACAGCCTGTCTCCTGCATCTGCTGCAGTAACAGAGCCATGATGCAGTGGTCTGCCTATGGGCCTTTCTGATGTGCGTGATTAAAAAAAAACAAACAAACAAATACAAAACGAGGCAGCTCCATACAGGGATATACTGTTCTTCCTGCCCCACACTGTGGTTATTGGATTTTCAGTCTTGTGCCTTTCAAACCACCACTTCACTGCAAATGCCTTTTCCCCTCGCTTTGCGTTTTTCTCACCCTGACATTG
Source organism: Conger conger (assembly GCF_963514075.1). Classification (NCBI taxonomy): domain Eukaryota; kingdom Metazoa; phylum Chordata; class Actinopteri; order Anguilliformes; family Congridae; genus Conger; species Conger conger. Next base: position 24,089,256 of record NC_083776.1, read on the forward strand.
AGTCTTTTACTACAGGTAATACTGTGTGTGTCTGAGGTGAGCTTGCATTGCAGTCTGGCGGGACTGCTTTTGATCAAGGAGGGTGTCTATTGTGCGAGGTAATGCAAACGATTTACTACGGTCGAGAAGATTACGTCCGGTAAGACTGTGGCCGATTGTGTACAATTGAGGCCTATGCATGGGTCTATGAACTACATATCACTGAGGAAGGTTTTACAGATGAAAATGCATTTGGTCGTATATTACACAGAACCCTTGTCAAGACGGCTATGACCAGCAACATTTGTCTCAGCCCCACACCCTTAATGTTGTCTAAGGTTAGTGCCATATTTCAGGTCCCAGGGTACTCCCTTTGTTCAACCAACAAACTTCACTTTTTGCAATTCATATCTCACATATTGAAAACCAGAAAAAAGTCTATGGAGACAAGAACTTTTGATGGCCCCATTAACCATCTCACAGTGCTTCCATAGCCCTACAGAGCCAGCTAAATCGCATCTTGTCGAGTTTTCATGCCGATGTGTTTTTTTGGGCGAGTGTGTGCTTTACGCGAAGCTTGCCGGAGAACGCGGCACTGCTGTAATTCACTGATGCATAACTTCCTCTCCATCAGAGCCCAAACTCATCAAAGAGCATCGTAGCGCGAGGGTAATTCGCTGCTCCCCGGTGATCAAGGAGAAGCGCCGGATGGGGGAACGCTGTGGGTGTCATCTCCATTCTTGTTTCTCTGTTGTGTGAAAATGTAAATCGCCGTCTGTGTCTTATCTGGTTCAAACTCATGATTCATTAGCTGGGAAATGATTTGTTAAGGGCTCACAAAAACTGTTTGGATTCAAATGAGAGTATGTGTCGGTCCCCCCTATCCGTGCCAATGTTTCCTGTTGGTTACTACATCCAGAGAGGACAAAGACACCTTCATGGTGTCAGGCGTCTGCAGAGGCAAACTACTTCCTCCCCCAGCCAAGTAGAACTGATAAAAACCAATGATCAATGATCACGTATCCCTGACGTGGATGGTTCACCTGGGTCTTGGAACCTGGTGTCCAGCTCTGAGGAAATGAGCTTGGCATTATAGTATAGCTCAGAGTAAATGAGCTTGGTGCTATAGTCCAGCTCAGAGTAAATGAGCATCATGCTATAGTCCAGCTCAGAGTAAATGAGCTTGGTGCTATAGTCCAGCTCAGAGTAAATGAGCATCATGCTATAGTCCAGCTCAGAGTAAATGAGCTTGGTGCTATAGTCCAGCTCAGAGTAAATGAGCTTGGTGCTATAGTCCAGCTCAGAGTAAATGAGATTGGTGCTATAGTACAGCTCAGAGTAAATGAGCTTGGTGTTATAGTCCAGCTCAGAATAAATGAGTTTGGTGTTATAGTCCAGCTCAGAGTAAATGAGCTTGGTGCTATAGTCCAGCTCAGAGTAAATGAGCTTGGTGTTATAGTCCAGCTCAGAGTAAATGAGCTTGGTGCTATAGTACAGCTCAGAGTAAATGAGCTTGGTGCTATAGTCCAGCTCAGAGTAAATTAGCTTGGTGTTATAGTCCAGCTCAGAGTAAATGAGCTTCGTGCTATAGTACAGCTCAGAGTAAATGAGCTTGGTGCTATAGTCCAGCTCAGAGTAAATGAGCTTGGTGTTATAGTCCAGCTCAGAGTAAATGAGCTTGGTGCTATAGTACATCTCTGAGTAAATGAGCTTGGTGCTATAGTACAGCTCAGAGTAAATGAGCTTGGTGTTAGAGGAAGTGGTTTACTTTTATTGCGGTCAGCGCGTCTGTGGCGTGAGAGCTTTGCTTTCAGCCCCGCTGCTGCCGACTCGGTGACGAATCCATGCTGAGAGGAGATTAGGACCTGTCTCTTCCTCTGCCAGCCATTTAAATTACATCCCTGTGGTCTTTCTTTGGCTGTCTCCAGCCCACAGTCTGTACACTTCAAACCACTGAGACTATTCTCCTTTCACAAGTTCCAGGACAAAAGATCCTTTTGTCTCCTTCCTGCCTGAGCGTCAGGGCCAGGAAAGTGGCCTTATCTGATGGCCCGGCAACAGGACGGAATGTAGAGCAGGAGGTGAGAGGTGTTAATCTTCATCACATAATGACCACAGCTCAAATCATCCTGCTCATCCAGCTCCTGAGTCTGCTCAGACTACACTGGGAAGGCATCAGTGCAGGGGTGGGCAATTCTGGTCCTGGAGGGCCGGTGTGTATGCAGGTTTTTGTTTTCACCAATCACCCTGGCTAATTGACCTAATTGGCTCAATACTCCAACACTGGTGCCCTGGATTAGATCATAGTGAGGCGTTTCAGATAGGGACACAAGAGTGGTCTTCAGATGTAATCTGCTGTCATCCAGAAATGTCACTGGAAGCTGGCATGAAAACCAAGCTCAAAATTCAAATTCAGGCCTTCTGGTTTAGTGTGGTTAGTTGTGTTCAGGCTTGGATGTGTTTGATTTGTATCAGGTAGTAGTAACTCGGTAAAGTAAATAAAGTTTGGGTTGCTAGTCCCCTCTCCTTCTTTTACCTTTAGCAGGAGTGCAGGGATAATGGATCAAATGACAGCACTTCTCTGATTCCACATGGAAAGCACAGTATTTCTGTACACATTACAAATGGGGACTTTAACATTACAAATGGGGATTATCTTTACCTTATTTCAATTGTCATTTTAATTTGTTTTTTAATTTGCGGTATGATATCAGCCTCATTCAGGCTGTCTTGTGCCCCTGGAGCTTGGCATCCCTCTGAAATATTCAGAATTATTTCTCCCCTATAATAACACATCTCATTAAAACTTATCACCTGGTTGAATGATTTCTGAAATGTGAAATGTTTGAGCATACACTATTTCCCATTTCCCACATTTGTAAACAACCTTGATAGGTCTTCTTTTTTGGTTCATATAGAGGGGGATGATTTTTTTTTTTTTTAAATATTATTACAGATTTTATTAACGATGAAGGGATTCGCATGTGCCAAGATAGGCAGTTACTTCGGTTGAGTTTTCTGGGCTATTCCTCTTGAGTTTGTCTCCTTCTCCAGACTCCAAAGATCGTTTTTCACTTGATTTGGGAGTGTGCCATAGGGGGGAAGAGGCATCATCATCTTTATCTGATCAATTTGCAAGATTTGGTTCCAAGCCATAGACTGCATTGCACCAAGAGCCAGTGCTTTAGTGCTTCTCACTCCAAAGGCCTGCTTTCATTCTTTTCTTATTTTACAAAGGACGAATTGATGATGATTAAAGAATTGTCTGATTCTTTTTCCACAAAGGAGTATAATATGGCGAGACAGAGGCGAGGAACGGGAGTTAATTACACGGCTAGCCCCGAGGCCCAGGGACACCTGGAGCATGACAATGAAAGGGCACAGGCCAATGACGAGTGTGTTCATTGAACGTGTCTTTGCCTGACAGCCAATCACATCTGTGCCTTCAGACAGCGCATTCTTTCATTTGTCAATTGTGTGCTCATATTTAAGGACATGTGCATGTTAATCCATCAGCCCTGGCTTACTACAAAAACAGCGAATAACTGATCTTTCGTGGTATTTCTATTCTGCAGAAACAGACTGGCCCTTGTGTTTCTTCTGTCTAGACGCCTGCTCACGTCTTTGTGAACAAGTCGTGGCAGACAGGGAGTACTGAGAGACTCCTCAGAGCCCAATCTGTAGGGCAATGTCATTCTTCTGTTTTTTTTGGGTATTATTTCATGGTTATTGGGTTATTATATCATGATAGATGCACATAATTTGTAGGTGTAATACCCACCGGAAATTCTTGTCAAAAAAAGTCTTAATTGTGTCGTGAAGGAAGTGTGCTGGGTTTTAGCATGGGAGCTTGTTATTGTTAACATAAAATGGAATTCAATGGATTCCCCACTCAGTGCTCATTAACGTTGTGAATGATCAGGCAGTCCCACTGACAAGCCCCCGGTCAATGCAATTACATGCTAAAGAATGTGTAGTGTACTGAAGACTCAAATACAAACACATTTAGCCCATTGGCAATCTCATAATCGAATGAAATCCTCCTGGTCATCAATGTAGCAGGGACTTGCCAGTATTATTATAAGCAAATATTGGCTGCTGAGGAATATTGATTAGTAATATGCATGATTTGAGTAAACAATGTATGCAGGCTTGACTGCAGTATGGACTGTAGAAAGAGTCCTTCAGTTCTTATTAAATATATTTATAATCATTGAGTATTTAATTATATGATTATTATTTAATTGGGACCGTGGTGAAGCCCTTTGTTTGACTCTGCTTCCTTGTAATATGTGTAAAATTCTCAGATGATTCCTGATCCATGTTTTTTAAACGGCTGCCATCTTGTGAAAGACAACATCTGGCTGCTACAGAAGTCATTATAAACCAGCGATGCACTAAATCCAGGATTTGGTTTTGGATTCAGCTGAATATCTTGCCATTTCAGGAGCGTATCCGTGCAGTCTAATGCCTAGGATCAAGAGAATGAAATTAAATTTCACTCTGCAAATGCAGGCCTATGTTTTGCAGTAGTATTTAAATGTTAAAGTATTTTTTTTGCAGCAACTGAATGGTTATTATCATTGTGCCGTAGTAAAGCACGTTTCTATTGTGGAAATACCTCCCTCAGAAGTATTCTACAGTACAGTGATTTAAATTGCTAATTTAAGGGGTACTGACTTGATAAATAATGAAGGTAATAATTCAACTGACTGTATTATGGAATTTCTATGGAAAGAAAATAGTGTAGCATTGATGCTAGAATTTGCAGCAATACAACACCATCCTTTATGTTGCTTTGTTGGATGTCCTGCTTCAACCGTGAACAGACATTATAGACTTCCATATTTTCTTTTTTCCTCTCACAGAACGATAGCTGGCATGCAGCATGAGGAAAATGGGAGAGTACTTCAGACAAATTATTTTTGTATTGGGTGTACCGTACGGAATAACATGGAAATAACATGGCAACGGATGTCGGATTAGAGTAGCCAGTTCTGCCTTGGCTTCGTTGGCCACCTTTGGAATCCAGGAATACCAGCTGCCACACCAATTACATCTGCCCAGTATATCTGACTGCAGTTATTCATTCACTGCATGTCTTGCTGGTTAAAATCCAAAATGAAAATCCACGGCTTAACAATTGATTGGTTATGATCACACAAGTTCATTTCTTCGTGTGAAGCTTCTCATAGTGAGCATGCAGTGAACCACATCAGACCTCTAGCTAGAAATAAAGTCTTTTTAAAGCTTTAGTAAGATTTGGTATGCTATTCAGGCAGATCTTTTGCGCTTGATTCTGTAATCGGCTAAAACTCAAAAAACGTGGCTTTAGTCCCTTTCTTTCGTGACTGTGCCGCTGCTTGAGTAGATGTGTTGTTTGAGAGCATGCCCACTTGGATTTAGGAGCACAATAGAGAAGAGAATGGCAGCTCATTCACAGAAGAGACGGGTTAGCTTCGGGTTCAGTGGAACTGGCACCCTGTATTTCTCCTGGGCCTACGGCATGTGACAGCACTGTGGTTTTATGCGTTGGTCCCAGTAGGTCTTGTGGGCCATATTAATATTAATACACCCTTATTTTCATGTATTTTCTCTCTCTCTGTTTTGTCTTTCTCTTTCTCTGCGGTGGGCGTCTGTGTGTCACCCTTTAAGTGTGTGTGGGTGTGTAAGTGCATTAAACGAGCTGTTACTTCCCCTTCATGGTGATGCTTGATGCCACAGCATATTCATTAAATATGTTTTATTCTGTGAGACAGTGGACACCATACTGGCAACACTCTCCCTCTCCCTCCCTCCCTCTCTCTCACTCTTTCTCTCTCTCTCCGTCTCCCCCCTTCTCCCTCTCTCCCTCTCTCTCTCTCCTCTGTCATTCCCTCCTCCCATCGCTTCCCTCCTCTCTTTAACAACAGGAGTGTCACTTTCTCTACTCTGTTGCCAGGCCTCTCCCGCCACGGCTTGCTGTTGTGGGTATGCTGTATGGCCACGCCCACCTTAACATATGATGTGTGATAACCATGCCCATTTTAACATATGATGTGCGAAAATCATGCCCATTTTAACATATGCACTGTTTGATGACTTTGCCCACATTAACATATAACTTGAGATTTGTGATAACCATGCCCACTTTCACATATGAAATGTGTGAAGACAACATGGGACACCTATAAATTGTGTTAGCCAGGGCTCTAGACTAGAGGAAGGATACTCTCAGCCCGCGAACTCTCACTGTTCTCTCAGTGTGCTAACTCTCACTGTTCTCTCAGTGTGCTAACTCTCACTGTTCTCTCTCAACCCGCTAACTCTCACTGTTCTCTCAGTGCGCTAATTCTCACTGTTCTCTCATTCCACTAACTCTCACTGTTCTCTCTCATTCCGCTAACTCTCACTGTTCTCTCAGTGTGCTAACTCACTGTTCTCTCATTCCGCTAACTCTCACTGTTCTCTCTCATTCCGCTAACTCTCACTGTTCTCTCTCATTCCGCTAACTCTCACTGTTCTCTCAGTGTGCTAACTCACTGTTCTCTCATTCCGCTAACTCTCACTGTTCTCTCTCATTCCGCTAACTCTCACTGTTCTCTCTCATTCCGCTAACTCTCACTGTTCTCTCAGTGTGCTAACTCACTGTTCTCTCATTCCGCTAACTCTCACTGTTCTCTCTCATTCCGCTAACTCTCACTGTTCTCTCTCATTCCGCTAACTCTCACTGTTCTCTCTCATTCCGCTAACTCTCACTGTTCTCTCAGTGTGCTAACTCACTGTTCTCTCATTCCGCTAACTCTCACTGTTCTCTCTCATTCCGCTAACTCTCACTGTTCTCTATCAATCCGCTAACTCTTGCTGTTCTCTCTCAATCCACTAACTCTCACTGTTCTCTCAATCCGCTAACTCTTGCTGTTCTCTAAATCCGCTAACTCTCACTGTTCTCTCTCAATCCGCTAACTCTTGCTGTTCTCTCTCATTCTGCTAACTGGCCTTCTGTTGTTTCTGCATTTCTTCCAGAGGCCACAGGAAATGAGAGAATCACAGATCAGTAAAGCGTAGAGGAACGCGTCTGAAATCACTGTGCCTGGTAATTGCGTTCTAAGCGGAATAAGCCTCTGCACTTACTGTACACACAGGAGAATTTACAACAGCGTTCTTTTCATTGTAATGAAAGCACGGCTGTTTGTTCCCTAAAGCTCCAAAGCAACGCTTCCCCTAAGGCTAGCAAAATGCTCGCTACTGATCTGCGTTATCGTAGCACAAACCGGTGTCGGATGACGAAACTGTTTTGAAAAGAAACTATCTCTCTCTCCCTCGATCTATCTCTCTCTTTATCTCTCTCCTTCTGTCTCCCTTTCCCTCCCATCCTCCCTCCTCACTGTCAACATTAGATACACATTGAGATTTCATTTCGGACAGGAGAGCATCTTCACCCATTTCTCTCACATCATATTGTTTAAAGCACAAAGTTTTCACAACTTGCTGTTACCCATACATAGAAATGAACCCATACTTTTGCCTGGTGTTGGTAAGGCCTTGTTCAAGGGAACAGCAGCCTCTTAACAGAAATACCGCATGCGGAATCCAGCACCTCAGGGCCATGGCGCATCTTTATTGCTCTGCCTGGCACCCTGAATGCCTGTGACTGCAGACTGGAGCCAGGGCCCAGACTCCCAGACCTTGGCAGAGTATTTATACACCAGCCCTGAAGCTGTCTGCATTACACGCCATCTCTGAGGCAGGGGGGGGGATGAATGGATGGATAAATGCATGAAAGAATAAATTAATAGATGGATAGAGAGATCGGCAGATAGACAGATTGATAAATTATAGATGCTAGATGAGACAGAGAGATGAATGAATGAATGAATTGAGAGATAGACTGATGGATAAATCAATACATAGACAGACAGCATGAATGAATGGATAAATGAATGGATGGATAGATACAGATGCAAAATGGATAAATAAATAAATGAATAAATGGATGGATGGATTAATATTGTCCTCTGGACTCTTCTTTGGACTGCCCCATTCTGAATACTGATGTTGGTTGGATAGGCAGGGGTAGTGCTGTATCTGCACCCCTAATGGACAGTCCCCATTTAGTTCAGGACCTAGTTTAGTTGACCTCCCTTTCCCCAGCTACCATGACATAGGTGATGCACCGTAATGATAAGTATCCAATGCAATAATAATCATCGATAACGTGGTGCATTGCTTTCTTTAGTCTTTTCTTTTTCTTGAATTATACCTGATGTGTTAGTAAACATCAAATCTTCCCAGACAACCAGCAGCAAGGTCATACAGCTTCCATGTCATCATGTGGCATGTTTTTGTCGATCACATGAAACCTGCAGGGCCTTCTTGCTGATTGGCTGTCTTATCAGCATCCAACAGTGCTGACATTTTTTCCCCGTGGGCCATGAAGTCAGTAAGAGCCTCTAATATCTGCATGCTGCGAAGGATAAAAGACCTTCAGCATTAATTTCCTGTTTAATTGTTTTCCTAAGACTGGGGAGAAGGCCACTCCCAGAGCCTGCAATTTTCCTGAAAAGGTAACCCTGCCAGAGCAGGTGGGCCCTGGGCTGACTCGGGCTCTGAGTGGGCCAGGCATGGGCTGACTGCCGAGCCTACAAAGCAGAACTCGATCTCCCAGATTACAGTATTTACCACAGACTGAGGCCAGCGCATAACTGGAACCTGAAGGTAGTGATAGCACGCTAGCCCGCTAGCCCCCTCTTTCAGGGTCTCACTGACAACGCACTACATTCCTTTCAAGAGCAAATTCCATTGAACTCTTTCCAAGCAATTCTGTTGATTGCCATAAAGGTTATTTGGCCATGGTTAAGATGGTTTTTTTTCTACATTTAGGGAGTGAGGTGATAAGCATGTGGCTGTTTTAGTGAGACGATGACTTTAATCTCATTGTGGTTTCCACAAAGGCACTTATGTAATGAGACCAGCAGGCAAGGCTGGCCCCTGCCAAGCGAGCTAACCCCCCTAGCGCACTGCCACAATAGTCTGTTCGGTTCAGTGAGAGGTTGTGAAGGCTTTACATGATTATGTACGTTCAGAACAGGGAGAGAGCGGTGGAAAATGCTTCTAAAGAAAGATGTCAGACTCTGTCACTGTCAATGATCCGCCTCTGAAAAAGGGCTACAGAAAACTTTGGAAATTTCTACCCTGACCAGATACCCAGTTCTACTCCCACTTTTCCTTTTACTTTCATCTTAGATCATTCACACTGAACTTTTTATTACCTTTTCATTATCCCCCCGCTCTCTCTCCTTTCTCCCTTCTCTCTCTTTATCTTTTTTCTCTCCTCTCTTCCTCTCCCCTCTCCCTTTCGGTTTCCCCTCTGCTCTCTTTCTCTCTCCCTACATTTTCTCTTCTCCCTCCCTCTCTCTCTCCCCTCTCTTTTTCACTCCTCTCTCAGCAGTAATTCTCAGAGTGGTAGCAGTCATGTGTGTCCTTCGTGTCTCTGAAAATGACAGCAGCTGCAGCAAAGCTAGCAGCTTTTCCAAATCATGTAAAATCCTCTGTGACCCTGACAAGCCTAATCTTCTTTTTTATCTTCTTGTGCCCAGGGGCTATAAAGGCTCTGAAATATCTGACATGGCTTGTTTTTTTACTACTTTTAATAGTACTTTCTACTACTTTTTTGCTGTTGACAAGCATTGTGTATATGTGTGCAGGCATTTGTGTGTGTGTATGTGTGCGCGTGTGTGTGTGTGTGTGTGTGTGTGTGTGCGCGCGCACGTCAGTGAAGAGAGATGAAGATGGCCCAACAGCTGCATAGTTAGACCGGGGCTTGAACCACCAACCATCACCACCCTAGGTGTGTCGAAGTGGCACTTAACCCCCTAAATGCTCCTGACAAGCTGGTGTCTTGTATTGCAGCCAATCGCCGTTGGTGTGTGAGTGTGTGTATGAATGGATGAATGAGAAGCATCAGTTGTACAGTGTTTTGGATATAATGGCGCTATATAAATTCTAACCATTTACCATTTACCTCAACCACTAGGCTTGCGATTGCAGAACTTTTATCACACTGAATTTGTGAAGCAAAAACTTGCATTAGTCAAAGTTGAGGACCAATGCAGACTAAATACAGACCACGATGCTGTCCTCTGGCTCAATGTCTGTGAGCTTCGGTGACTGAGTGTGAAGTTTAAAGAAACGACGGTCGACATTTTGTCTGCACTCTCCCCAATCAATCCATAGAAGGGGAGCTACAAAACGGGAAACATCACATATTTTTAAATGATGCACTATTAATTAATGTGGGTCTTCAGTGAATGTTGAGGAGCTGCTGAGTGATAATGAAGTCAGCGGACTGGCTAAATGGTTAATAAGCTCCATTAGGGATGAGCCAGGAAGAGTGGGCCTCAAAGCAGGAGAATGGATTAAGAGCAGCGGGGGACATGAAGGTTTGTGCATCTCAAGGAAAATAAAGCAGTTTGCATTAATGGTAAAAAAAAAAAAAGGGAAAAAAAGTTCATTATTGTTTTAATTGGTTTTCTCATTCAGATGTAGAACTGATTTTATTCCATGCTCTCTGCAATCAGAGCTGTGAAACTAATGAGTTCTACCTAGGTTTAGTGGATTATCCTTAATTGTAATTGTACACATTTAATGCAGGCTGCATACACTTCTCTATCGGTCTCTCTCTCTCTCTCTCTCTCTCTCTTTCTCTCTCTACCTCTCTGTCTCTCTCTCTCTCTCTCTCTCTCTCTCTACCTCTCTGTCTCTCTCCCTCTCTCTCTCTCTCCTCCTCGTATGTACATAAACGTGTGAACACGCTAACACAAATCTTACATCAACAAAAGGCATGAATCGGATTTGTTTTAAGTGGTTACGCTGAAGGACGATTCTTATGTGTAATCTGGAGTAATTCCTTTGTATGTCAGAATGGTAGGTCCTGTAATCCCCCCCCCCCCCCCAACATCACATCAGCACTGTTGTGAATTTCAGATTTAATTCCACTTCCCAAGAGGTATGTTTCCATGGGAATAAAAGGAATGTATTAACAATGGGGGGGGGGGGGGGGTGCTAATTAGGTCGCACTCTAGGAGAATCCAATTGAGATCAATGGCCGGTTTGGGTACTGTGATATTTCAGTAATGACGTCGAAAACGCTGCAGAAAATATGAAGTACTAGGGGAAAATGTGCGGCTGACATCCAGAATTCCTCCTTAATACCGAAGGACTCGGCAGCTGTTTCCTGATTGGCTGGAACGCAATCTCCCTTCTCTTTTGTTTTTCGTCTGTTAATGGCTTTGTGTGGCTTCGCGTTTCTGTGCCCTCTTTTCTTGTGTTCCCCGTGTCATTCCCACCGAATAGTGAAATAAATACAGACACAGTGACTTTGTTCTGGCTTCTGTCAATGAGGGAACATGTGTAACGAATGAAACGGCCCGTGAAGGCGACAGAACGGAAGTGGCTTGTTCTTTATTTCGTCCAGACAGAATTGTCAGGGAACATTGGTTTCCACTGTATTGTGTTATGCATAGTGATTGCAGCTCGCTAAAGTGTACGCCGTATTGAGAGAATGGGGGATTTTTTTTTTTTAAATCCCTTTTTTTAAGCGTACTTCAAAGTGAACTCGTGTTTGATACATTACTCGCTGATGTTCTGTGAGATTGTGAGCTTGGCTGGACTCATTAGTGTGAAGTTTTTCATGGTTTTTCATCGCGCCCTGAACCTGACAGTAAATCTTGTTACAGCACTGTTTTATCCCGGCCTGGGCACACTCCTGAAACTTTAATCACTCGGTATCACTCGAAAATTATCTGAAGAAGTAAACAAATTAACAAGTGTCGGTTTTGAACTATGAAAGATTTGGGATAATGAGCTGTGAATTGTGATCCCAAGGGCATTTAAAAATTTCACTTGGTGCATGTAAACTATTGAAGATTCTTAGAAGCAATTGTCAGGAAGTTATCATGATGAGTTTTAATTGCTTTTGTGCGTGTTTACTGTGAAGATTCCGGCAACGGACAGGAGCAGTATAAGACCTGGGTCAAATACAAAATTGGTTTGGATTCCGACGTTGGTATGCTTCATTGAGCTTGTCTGGTGTATTGGAAGCTATTAAATACTCTCAAAAAGTGCGAAACCCGCCTTCTGGTCCTCTTGGCTCAATTGCATCACGCAAGATCAATCGAGCACAGATATTTAAATCAAAAACAATGACATATTTCACCCAGGTCCGATCACCTTCCCGAAAAATGTACATAGTTCCCTGTACATTGCGTCTTGAAGAAAATAACTCACTAGTCACTAGTCTGTGCGTGTGCATAAAGTGTGTGTGCACTTGTGCTTGTGTTATTTCTAAACAGGAAATTAAGGTACAACATTAACAACCTTAGCAACTAAGTGGAGCTTCTGCTATGACTTCCTGTGATGACTTCAGTAAAGCGGTGACGCTCTTCTGAAAGCGTACACTTTCAGTGTATACTATTAAGCTTAATGTTACAAATTATTTGTGTTCTTGACTGAGCGTTGGCTGTACTGTATTCCTAAAGGAGATGAATGCAGGCAGCTAATGCACCTGAGCAACAGTGATGTGTGTTTGTGGCTGCCCTGTCACCACACGGCGAGCTTCAGCGCTTCGTTCTCCATTGAGCGCTCTAATGGAAATAAACAGAGATGTTTAATGCATGAGAGATGTCAGCCGCACTCCAGAGTGATGGGAAAGTGCTTTCTGTTGAATGCCGAGCGTGTATAAAAAAACCTAATCTTGTGGGGTGGGGAGGGGGGGTGGGGGGGGGGGGGGGGCAGATTTAACTGTCCATCTCACTCAACTCTGAATGAACTGTCAGAGAGGTAGTGATCGCACGTCGCAGATCTTGCTTGTGTTGACCATCTTTCTCTTTCTGCCAGTCTCGGACAGTCCCCCTTATTTACCTCTAGTCTCTCTTCATGTCCTTCTCCCTTCTCTCTCCGAATCTCTCTCTCTCTTTCCCCAGGAGGCTATGAGCACTGCATTGTCGGGGGGGGGGGGGGGGTGTCAGGCCTGATTTATCTGCTCAATCCCCCCCCTCCCCGCCCACCTTTCCAACTTTTAATTTGTTTAGTAGGTTACAGATGATTTGGTGTTAAAAGTAATTGAAGAACGTCTCACAGCCCTTTCCCCGTGCCCCTGGCTACAGGAGCGGTCAGGAGGTGGTGGGTAAATACGGCCCAGATCAGCGGCCTCCCCGCTAAAACCGACGCTCTGCAGCAGAAAAGCCGCTTTGGAGAATACGTCGCACTTCCCCTGTCATAATCCCGGGATTAAAATCAGGGGGATAAATGGCCGGTTTTTATACACTCATCTGTTTCCTCGTGAGAGACGGCGGAGCGATAGCCTGGCATTAGCGTGTGGCTGACTGCCCCAGGGACTTTCCCATCACTCCTTGCGTGGCCGTCCTTAATTTGGTTTTGCCAAAGTAGCAGATTAATTTAAGCAGGTGGCAATCTCCTGCCAGCAGATGCTACGGCAGTAGCATGTATAATGAAGAGAGCTCTACGCCGATGCCGCGCCTAATCCCCCGTTCTAATATCTTATTCTGGTTCTCGTTACCCCCTCTGCTCGCCCTGTGACGTTCAGCACTTTTGGACCTTTAGAATGTTAAAAGCAGTCGCTTCGTTATCAAACCAGGGCTTTCCGACTGAAACAAGGATGCCGCTATCGGCAAACAATAAACAAGTCCTTGCAAGGGAACGTACCTTTAACAAAAAAGAATGACAAACTTTACCAAAACAAAAGCAATACCAGCAGAAAATGTTCTCGTGCTCTTAGAGTGAAGACAGAATCAGAATTACACTAATTAAATTACACTGTTCTATCATTTTTTCACTGTCGCGTTACACTCGAGAGCGCGCAGGTGCCTCCCTTTGTAAACACAGGCTCCCGAGCTGCAGAAACAGGACTCCATTTTGTATTCAGTGCAACATATTTACCATTCAAACAACACCTTCGCAGCCTTTTGTAGGTTCTCATAGCCCTTCAAAAATATGTATGAAACGGGTATTGAAATTCATCTATGCTAAGCAGAAATGTGTGACCTTTAAAAACGACTGCATTTCAGATCCGCGTGTGTGCAAATAATACATCTATAGTAATACAGAGAGCGTATTCTGAGGAAGGCGAAAGAAAAGTTGTTAGATTAAATACAAGCTGGTCCGTAAACTTCACAGCCGGGTCCTGACGTTCCAGAGTGGAAATTTTAGATGTGGAAAACGTGCAATGACGGAGTGCCATTCACTGCACCTATGGGCACTCGCTCTGCTGTTTCCCACCTGGAATGACACTGCTCCTACTGGGACATACCTGCTGTGACCCTCCTGGAGCCACCCCAATGACACTACTCCTACTGGGACATACCTGCTGTGATCCTCCTGGGCTCTGGACGATTAACCTCCGGGTCAGCGGTCCATGTCAAACAATCCATTATTAATTAGGGTTATTAACCCTTGCACGTCCAGAGGGCCCATTAATAACCCACTAAACCAGCATTGTGTGAAGGAAATGTAACTGATGGTCTGTGTTTTAGAGGGAGGGATATATCACCAAGGTCTTCACCCACAGACAGCTGACATTTCCTCAGTGGAGTATTTTAGTGCCTTTAATTACAGCAACTCTTCTCGCACGTCAGAAAAGGGCATTTTCTGACTCGAATACATCTTGATTTCGGCGTGAGTGTGAGTCCTACCTCCAAGCCAGTGACTGGGCTGTGCAAATTGATCTGGGTGAAATGCTTATGTCTGTGAGACAGGCTCTGATGGCTTCCCAAATCTCAAAGTCACAATGTCTCCTTTAGTAATCAATATCAGACCGTTTTCCCACCCTTACCAGTCACACCATCAGTATTCCACAAGCTCTCTCACTAACCGTCTCTGACAGCAGTTTCATACAACCTTTTACTTTTCTCGAACTTAAGTGATCTTGACGTACAGTAATCTGCACTTTTGTAACATTAACCGTTGCTGTTGAAGTGAGCTAAGCTGCTTAGAATGTGCCCTGGGTGAAATTTCACATCGCATTTTGTGCACAATATTGACATTCAGAATGAAATGGCTAAATAGCTACACATGTTTTGCATATAATCGCTTCTGTGTCAGAATGTTTCATCTGGAGCAGAACTGAATTTTTCCTCATGTGGTGAAGTTAATGAAGTTAATTAATCTACGTCTCTCGTTTCGTTCCGTTCAATGTCATTTGAAGCCGCTTCTGAGGGAAGCTATGGGAGGCTGCTTATGTTACTAAATAAACAGTCTGTCTGTGGTGCAGATAAAAAAGTACTTTGAACACAAGAAGAATCCAAAGGTTTTAATATGCCAAAGCTGAGAAGCTAAATGCCAGTGCTGGCTTGTGCAAAGTGAATGGCCGTGTCAAAATACATTTGGCTGAGGTGACATCAATCTGCTGTGAAATTTAAAGCTACCTGCTTTGAAAGAGAACATGGTTTGTGTCATTTTGGCTGATGGGAGGTATAAAGGCTGCAATGGAGAGTAGACTGAACAGCATGAGTTAATCTCATCCTGTAGTTTCCTTAAAGTGTTTTTAGTGTTTTCAGTACTTTGTATTTGTGTGTGTGTATATATACAGTATGCTTGTGTGTTTGTGTGTGTGTGTGTGTGTGTGTGTGTGTGTGTGTGTGTGTGTGTCTGCGTGTGCATTTGTGTGTGTGTGTGTGTGTGTGTGTGTGTGTGGACGTGTGTAAATGTATCCATGCATTCACTGGAAAATGTAGTTTTACAGCAGTAATAAACGCTCACACACCCACAGCCAGTAAGAATCAATCAGTAATTCATTCCCATGGTGCTGGTCTTTTATTAAGCCTCTCTCCGAACATTGTGGATTCCACAGTACAGTTTGAAAGCTTGTGAGCTGCGGTCCTTGGATGCTGTTTTGCACTTCAAGTGACAATAAATCAGACTGACCCCCTGATTCAGAGCTGTCGTAAAACAGCATGCAGTGACCACTTTATGGGAAAAGATAAAAATAATATTGGACAAGATTGCTCTTCGGTGTGCTTTTCAGAGGCACCTACCTTCATATGAGATCAGGTAGAACCTGGAGTAAGCTGTCAATCATAGTGCCTCATCTGCATACTTTTTATCTTTATCATATGCATATAGGGTATGCGGCGTGCGTTTGTTTCTTTTCTTCTGAAGCATTTTTAGCGATTGCATTGAAGAGTTCTGTGTTAGTGGCAGGTCTTTGGCAGGGGGCCATATGATTGGGTCCAAATTTTTATCTCAATTCAAAAATCCAAAGCTGGAGGATCTTGCATCAACCCGACTGAGCTGCACTGACACGGACATGCTCAGTCCTACCTGACCCGGCAGGATAAGTGCTGTATTGCATTATCCTTCTTCACCGAGAATACGGCATACTTTCAAAAAAATACTTTGCCTTCAGTTTTAAAGCCAGGTCTGTCTCCTTACATTGGTTCAGATTGACCTGCTTCCACGTCACACTTCAGTGAATTGCATGTATTTATAGTGCAGCTGATGTGCTTATCCCTTAAAAGACCAGAAGAAACCACCAATAACTAAACAAAGCAAAATTAAATGCAGGCAGAAAATTGTTAAAACCATATCTTAAAAATAAACACCCAAATCGATCAAATTCAATCAGCATCACCAACTCAAACTTTCACATTAGATGTGCAACTGCGATCTGCAAATGGAAAAATACATAAAGTGTGTGATATGTGTGATATGTATATACACATTCATATTTTAAGCTTGGCCACGCGATGGTGTTTCTTTTCACAGTGGCGAGAGCTTTGCTGGAGGTGGCTTTCACACAGTTAAAAATGGTTCCAAGTTACAGTAAATCAGTAAGCAGTGTTTCTACGGAAGAGCAAAATAAATGAGTACTGCATTATTACTGGCTCTACTTCATACTGTGTTTGACTTGCTGAATTCCCCATGTCTGCAGTACTGTAAATTCTACAATATATGCTTCCTGGTGCTTCCATAATGGCTTCCAGAAAAGCTTTGTATAAAATAGTTATTTCTAGCAGTGAAAAATTTCACGTGTCTCTGGTCTTACATGCACATCCATACTCTGGTCCTGAACTCTCAACAAGGCCCAGGAAACCTCACCTTCGGGACCCAGAATTGCCTCAGAAACATGCATGGAAAAGAAGTCTTGCCGAGGAAGGTCGGTCTGTTGAATCTGAGATAGATGTGTTGTAAGCGGATATAAAGGTTTGCGACCGAACACGATGTCTCCTGGCACCCTGGATGAACATGGTTTCTGGAGCACCAGACCTTGTCTTGCACAGATTACATAACAAAGTGATTAGACATAGTGCAGAGGATGTTAGACAACCCCAGGGGATAGAGGACTGCCCCACTATACATCCTAACTTGTATTGCTCCCTACACCCAAGGAAGACCTCTCTGGCCTGCCAGCTCTGGTCACCTTCTGGTCCCCTCAGTACGAGTACCCGGTGGTCAAGCTGCACGTTCACGCCTGTTCTCTGTTCTGGTTTCTCAGTGGTGGAATACCTGGCCTACCACTGTCAGAACAGCAGAATCTCTCCCCATATTTTCACACAGACTGAAAATGCACCTCTTCATGTGTGTTTTGCTATTCATAGGTTTGATGCTTTTAACTTCTTGCTGTGAGGCGGCAGTGCTACCTACTGCACCATCCGTGCCGCCATTGAAGAACTTATGCACTTGTAAATTGCTTTGGATTAAAAGCATCTGCCAAATGACTAAAATGTAAATGTAAAATGTAACAACCAATGCAGTTAGTGGTGGTGTGATCATCATTACCAATTCAAAATGTTACTTCTTGCCAGGAGCAAGAAGATGATTTAGTGATTTAGTGAGATTATAATCTAAGGTGATAGAAGTGGTGAAGTGGTTAAGGTAGTGGTTGAGGTACATGACTGGGACCCGCAAGGTCGGTGGTTCGATCCCCGGTGTAGCCACGATAAGAGCCCTTAACCCTGCATTGCTCCAGGGGTGGATTGTCTCCTGCTTCGTCTAATCAACTGTACATTGCTCTTGATAAGAGTGTCTGCCTGGTACTGAAACCGTTGTTTATGTCATCATGATTGCATCATCTAGTGGGGTTTTTCATCACCCGATCAACTGTTCTGTCTGTCTCGATGAAGCTAAAATGACTGTGTACTCAAAATGAGCTTAATATGGATGATATTATTGGGTTATTGCTCCTGTGAAGTTACTCACAGCTGACACAGAAGGAGGAACATAAACATATCTTAGTGTTAGTTGTATGCTTAATCCCGCTGACAGGAAAGTAGAAAGTGGAAAAGGAAGAAATGTGCAGTGTTGCAAACGGCTCACGGAAAACCAAGAGGGGAGTCGGATCACAGATGAAAGAGGAAAAAAAACAAGGTGGAAAGAGCAGTTGCAAATCCCACAGTCCCAGCGGTAGAAATCACACAAGCAGAACATCCCAACATTCACGACTTGGACCCATCACGGAAAGAAAAAAAATGAGCTTGCTGTAGCAGCACAGTTGAATTGCAAAGGATCCTAGAGTGGACGGTGTGTGGATAGAAACAGAAGACTGAAAATCTGGAGGCCAGGGGGCTGTTACTTTGAAACATTATGATGTATTCAACCATTATTTTTAACCCTGAAGCAACCAACATATGTCACACACACAAATGACAAACTGGGGTCAGATATGACCCCGATGTCAAACTAATGTATAGTAATACATTAGTAATATAATAGATTTTTATTAAAATGTCATTAAACATCTACAATTTGGGAAGGATCAAATATATTACCATTAAGATTTGAATCAAGGGTTAATGCTTTTGTTCAATTTGTACAAAGCACAAATGCATTGATGCATGTTTAATGAGTGTATAATTCATATTTGAGTGTAATGTATGCATGTATACAAAAACATTTGAGAAACACCTTATATAATATTTGGAGATATGTGGACTAGCATCTAGATAGCTGCTCACTGGGGCACAGGTGCTAGATAGAGAGTGAAATCCAAGTTAGAAAGAGAGGGAGAGAGAGGGAGAGAGAGGGAGAGAGAGGGGGGCGAGAAGCCAGACATGAGAACTATCAACAGGAAGGCAGCGGTCCAGAGGTTGTAGCACAGTCTTGTGCCAGCCTCTTGTGCTTCAAGGCACAAAGAGGATTAAGCGAATCAGCGAGCCCATTCTAGTTTGCAGTCATTTAGCTCCCTGCTCTCTTTACAGTCACTCATAGTAATCATTATTAAATTAAATTATTCCAGTTACCGCCTGATAAGATAATCTTGGTCTTAGGCTTTGCGTGCTTTGTCACTCAGTCTGATAAAAGTGCACGTAAATACATCACACTGTGGCACCTTCGCCTTCTCCCTGTTTGTGTCGTTCATACGCCGCATTTGTTTAGTTAATAGACTCGTGGGAAACGGGTGTCGTAGTTACATTTGAAAACATGCCGAGAGACCCGGAACACGCACAACGCACCGCCGTCTCCTGTAGCCCACAAACAGATGCTGTGATCCCGCTAATTCATTTTTAATGTACGAGTCTGCAGTCTGACTCCTCCTAAACATACAGTATTAAAGTTACAGAAGCTATAGATACTCATGTTTTAATAATGAGATGAACATCCGGGCAGCTGAATCTGCGCTCTATAGTCTCTCTTTCTGATAGATTTTCTGTAAATGTCATCCCCAGAATGAGAGAGATAGAGAGAGTGAGAGAGAGAGAGAGAGAAATTGGATCTCCTGAACATGAGAGCGAGACCTTGAATGTCTTGTGAGATTCACGTCCTGCTCCTCCCCCGCCCTGTCTCTGAAGTCAGCCCTGCTCTATTTATTTCACACATAAAGCACGTGCAGTCACTACACTCCACAACAGACAGGAGATTTGTGTGTGTGTGGAGATTACTGCGCACATGAGGTAAACACACACACACACACACACACTGCACCACATGAGGGCTGCTCTCCTTTGTTATTTTTGCTCATGCATTCTTGATTGGGTGCAGGGACACTATTGACCCTTGCTTGACTTCCTGGCTTCTGGAACCACACACAGGGGTACTTCAGATGCAGGAAAAACGTTTTTGTCCCAGTATAGTAATTACATCTGAACAGCTTCATCTGTTTTCACTATTCCAGGTTTATAAAAGCAGGAACAAACCAGTGATTGAAGGCACTGTACTGTCCTTTTATACGGTATGTATATTTAAGAAAAACACAAGGCTTACAGTTTGGGTGAAAACACATAGCATCTTGACAATACAAGAACCAAGTTACACTGTTTTGACATTGTAATAATGTCATATAATATCATAGTGTTTCTAAAGCATGAATCCTAGTCTTCAACTTTGGCATCGGCTGTAATCCTTTCTTCCTGTTGCTCTTGTGTCTGTTATGTCTATTCTTCACTCGTATAGAAGTTAGTATAGAAGTATAGAAGGATAGGTTGAATCACACATATTTTAGCATGCACAGTGTAATAATAAACCAATGCACCAAGGTCTTCTCTTGTCAAAATGTCTCAAAGCGAATATGTGTAACATATGTATATTGGCACCTTTCTGCCTGTATCATTTGAATAACTTTATGACATCTTTTACCATTTGGAGTACTCCAAGGAGAGCCGTAAGACCCTGACTGACAGGGGCCCTCAAAATAAAAGAATAGCATAGGACATCCAAATGTATTCTGCTCTGCCACTGTCACTGATGTGGCTTCAGCAAAGCACCAGAAGCCATTTTGCATGGCCGACCAAAACCCTTCATTTATGTTGTCATTGAGTTATTTATTCATCCACCCATCTCCATCCATGCCGTGACTTAGATCTGTTCATTCATGCTTCAGACTTCACTGCAATGAACAGTTCCATCTCCGGCTCTCTACTGCCGTGGATGTTGTCAACTTCTTTGTATTATTAATGCAGTGAGTAGTAGAGTTTTTTTTAAATATAATCTCTGCAGTGCTTAGTTAGTTTTTTTGTTCATTGTGAATATTTCTGGTTTGTCAGTTACTGCTGTGAGTAATTTTAATTTTGCAGTTTTAATTACTACAGTGAATAGTGATTGCGTCTGAATGTAATTACTATAGTAAAAAGTCTGTTTCACAGTGTAATTATTACAGCGAATTTTGTAGGTTTCTTGGTTTAATTAGATACGGTGGTGAATAATGCTTCTTTCTCAGTGTAATTGCTGCAGTCGATAGTTCTATCTGCATATTTAAATAGAAGTACTCACTGAACTATTTTTAGCAATTAGGTACAGTGTTTATATTTAAAATAGTGAATGACAGATGTGTACAAAAATATAATTTAAAACCATACATAAATGTTTTTTCAAATGTATCAACCTTTCAACCTTTCAGTAATAAAATTCACTTGTGAACATTTTCTCAAAGTGTTTAGACATTGCACTCATAAACACATGCGCACAGATACCGTTGCAAATCCCTCAAGGGAGAAGGACATTTAAAAGTAGATAAATCCTTATATATATCCTCATTGTCTCTTCTGGACCTCTTCATTGTGCTTCAGCTTCAGTGTGGTACTATTGCTAAAAGTAACACAGACACCAAATGCATTTACCGAGAGCTATTAACTGAAAGAAAATTAAATCTACTTCTGTAGCTTGTAGCGAGACGCGGTTCAAAACCTTGAAGCGTTCCCGCCTGCTTGCGGCTTTTCCTGAGACCGAGGTCTCGCACGCGGCACGGTTCAACCGCAGGCCGGCTCTGCACACGACCAGGTTCAGAGGTTGTGCCTGGCTGCGTAGCCCACCCGCCTGCCGTCTCCATCCCCTGCACTCCGCCCTCCGAGCGGCCTTGATCTGCGGTGCGTGGCCCTGCTGTTGTCTGCGCTCTTTCATCAGGACACAGTGGCCCGGGCTCTGTGTAAACTCCCTGAGATGAAAGGTGGGTATTTCAGCACTCCACAAATGGGCTCTGACACCTCTCATCGCCGTGCAGACGTTAAGCCCTCTTCAGCGTCCACAAAGAGAGCCCCTCTTCCCCCCCCCCGCTCTGCTCAGGAGACCGAGGGCTGTCGCCCAGCCCAGTCCAGATAATCGCAAGAGCGGCACATGCTTCACTTCACGCTGGGTTACTTATTTACTTTATTTATTCATGTATTTCATCATAGCTTTAAATAAAAAAACGTAACCTATTCTCAGTGGCTGTCTGTGATGAAGACTGCGAATAATGATATCATTAGCCTTCATGTTTGAGGCTGGTCTCACGTTCTTCCCACGTGTTGTGGCACAGATTTTTGGATGTGTATTGGAATATGACAGATGAAAGTACTTTGGTTAAAATATAGCTAATATCTTGACTGGGATTCATGGAGCGGGTCACGGGAGGTTGGATGCCTGGCATGCAGCAGCTGCCAGTGATAATTGGTTATTGTAATCTCGGGTGTTGTGCTCCATAGCCCTGTCTGTCTCTGTACCAATCCCTCTCTCATACGCATGCTATATGCAAACACTATGAACAGCTGACACAAGGGGCCATTTCAGGGCGTTAGCTTTGGGATTGCTAAATTAAATCTTAAAATTAAGCTTGTTTTGTGGACTTAATTTTGGTTTTTATTTTTATTATTGATGGTAACAAGTGCCATTCTACCCTATTATCACTATTTGGAGTTTGCCTTGACAATTATAAGACATATCTGAATAAGTTTACATTTGTTAGATACATGTTTGTAATTGCTATGTGACCCATTTGATGTACTTACGGTATGCTGACCCAATCACACTACTGTGGCAATAGGCTGTATTACACAGTGTAATAGCAATATTGTTTTTTTCACACCGTTGAACACATTTGCTGCAATGCTACAGCTTTCTGGTGTGAGGACTGAGCTAGCTATACTTTATGGAGTGCTCCAGGGCGATGCAGCTTGGCGTAAAGCAAAAACCTGCTTTCATGACTTGACTTGGCCCTTCCCTGGAAGACTGGAAGGGCACAGAACCTGCCTTCCCCGCTGTGCAGCGCAAGGTTAGTGGCTGCAGACTGTTCAGGCAGCACCGCTGTGGAGGTAGCAAATGCTGTTAGACAGTTCTGCACCAAGGCCCCGTTTGAAGCAGTTTGTTCTTATTTGATTTGCACGTGTCAGTACGAGAGTCCAGAGTTGATGCCAAATCACAGGACTTATCTTTGCACTGTTACAAGATCGATTTTCCGGGAAATTCTGACACACTTATTCCATAGTGCCTGTGATGAACTGGTGACCTGTCCAGAGTGTATTCCTGCCTCTCACCCACTGCATGCTGGGATAGTGTCCATCAATCCCGACCAAAATAAGCGGTTTAGAGGCTGGATGGAGTGGTGGATGTTCCCCGGTGGCAGGAGGAGAAAGTGTGACACAGTGGAGCCCTGCGGTAGAAGGTCTGTCGAACTCACAAACGGAGAGCCTGCGGGTACCGACCCAAAACTCACTTTTCCGAGAGCAGCCATTCGTTACAGCGGTGAGATCACCTCACTCCAGGTCAAAGGGTCAGAGGAAACAATTAAAGATGCTGGTTAGAGTCTTGGACCTCAGGGTTATGGGTCACTATGGGTTGGGTCGTCCAATCAGCGGATTGGAGGTTGATGCAATCCTGCGATCAGAGCCCTGGTCTTCTCTCTGGCCTGCCGGGTCACTGATTTGTGTCCCACATTGGTACTTCTCTGTGCAGTTAAGGGAAGTGGAGCACTCAATGCAGCTGTAAATCCTGGGATAATGGAACATGGGGCTGGGAAGGTCTGAGGTCACAAATATGTCACTAGAATGTTCTCAACTGAACATTCTAATGCTGATGTAACAATCACCACTGAAAGCAATGTTCGAGAACACTGACTTAGAATTTTGTGGAAAAGTAAGCTACTCTACAAAGGGTTAAACATTTTATTTTAACTTATTTTTCCTGTCATCACAGAGGGCCCAGTACCCTACTAAGTAACTTTACATTAGTGTTACCATTTTTATGTTTACTACCTAGAAACAATGTTCTATTAGTGCAGTTGTAATCATATTGGATAGATCAGGAACTGCCATTTCCAAATAAAGTGTGATCTAAGTGACTTTGACCGTGGAATGATTGTTGGTGTCAGACAGGGTGGTTTGAGTATCTCAGAAACCGCTTATCGCCTGTGAGGCACAACAGTCTCTCGAGTTAACAGAGAACGGTGCGAATAACAACACATTACAACAGTGGTATGCATAAGAGTATCTCTGGACACACAACACGCCAAACCTCTAAGTGGATAGGCTACAGCAGCAGAAGGCCAATAAGTAAAAAATAAGTCAAATAAATACTGACTAAAGTGCTCACTGAGTGTACAGTACATACACAAAGCTTTGCGAATTAACACCAAAAAAATGTTGTCATTAAAAAATGAATTTAAAATTATTTAAAATATCTTCTGCACACATATAGAGAAAATATATGCTAGCTATGCTCCCCTCCCCAACTGAAACATTCAGAGGGGGTGAATATTTGTGGAAGGGAGATGATGTTCTTCTGGGACTGAGATGGTGAATCCGTGACTAACCAGAGGTGAAAATAAAGGGGGGCGGAAACGCAGTGCAGATGGCGAGATCTCTAAGATCGCCCGTTTCTGCTTTATGGAAAATTATCAATCTCCATTTCTGACGGGCTGTGTCATTAAGTACTGCTCTGCAAGCAATGAGCACAAACCGCATACCTCCTACATAGAGGAAGTGGTCCTCTGCTCGCCCTTCACTTCTACATCTAATTTGTTTTCTTCTATCCTAAAAACTAAAGGATTATTTACAAAACATCATCCCACCTTTGAACCACACTACACATTGGAAGGTTCTCCTTTCAGACTTTACCGGTCACACCACAGGCACAGGCACATGAGGCCCTATAGCTGAGACGGTGCAAGTCTGAGCCTGGCTGAGTCATCTCTGGCCTTCACTGTGTGCATGGGTTACACTTGCTTTTGTCCGGGAGACATCTGCTGCTTTTGGACCTTCTGACAGTGGAATGTAAACACAAAGCTATATTCAGCAACCGCAAAGCTATCATCAGTGTGTAACTGCAGGACTGTGTGTGTAGAGGAAAACACATAATGTATTCAGTTTAACGAACAGATGTGATTCATCAGAAATGTACATACTCACACTGACGCAAAAACACACACACGCAAACAAACACATGGACACACGTATACTCCCACATGTGTACATAGACAGGTATGCTTGCATGCACGCACGCACATAAACGCACCCAAAAATGCACACACAGACAAAATAACACACATGAGCGCACACAAACACACAGATACACGTACATACTCACACATATACACAGACAGGTTTGCACACACACACACACACACACACACACACAAACTCACATTCTCACACAAGTACAGGCACAGACCGGTCCACACACACACAGTAATAAGGGAACAATATGAGCAAGGTGTCAACACTCCTAAATCCAATTTTTGTCTTGAGGCTTTTCCCCCACAGGAAACAAAAAATATCACACATGTCAATAAATCTATTGGGTTTAATGTCAGAGTGTGCTCCAAAAATGCCAGTGGAGGTTTATCATGACTCTGTATATGATGGGTGAGCTCTCTCGTGGCCTGGTTCAAAAGCATGTGTCGTTCGAAAAGGCCAGCCTAAATCATACTGAAGACAGTGAGAGGAAAGTATTTGAAATGTAAAGAAAAATGCCTTCCACCTACACGTTCAGTTTCATAGGAATATATGACTTAATTGGCATTTCGTTCACATAGAGCTAATTCCCTAAATGAGTCCATATCAATGCCCAGGCCTGTTGTCATTTAATTTTTATACATACACTCAGTGAGCACTTTATTAGGTAGACCTGTACACCAGCTTGTTAATGCAAATATTTAATCGGCCAATAATGTGGCAGCAACTAAATGCATAAAAGCATGCAGAAATGGTCAAGAGGTTCAGCTGTTTTTCAGACCAAATGTCAGAATAGGGAAGAAATGTTATCTAAATGAGTTTGACTGATTGTTGGTGCGAGACAGGGTGGTTTGAGTATCTCGGAAACTGCTGATCTCCTGGGATTTTCACAACAGAATGGTGTGAAAAACAAAAAACATCCAGTGAACACATTGTTAATGAGAGAGGTCGGTGGAGAATGGCCAGACTGGATAGAAAGGTGGTGTGAAAAGCATCACTGAACACACAACGCGTCAAACCTCTTAAGTGGATAGGCTACAGCAGCAGTAGACTTATCTAAAAATAAGTCTAATAAAGTGCTCACTGAGTATAGAGACAGTCTGAGAGAGATGTTACCCAGCTGGACAAGATTAAAAGTGTGCCAGGTGCCTGAGTGTGCCAGGTACCTGAGCCAATCAGTGCAATTTATGCTTGAGCGGAGAGCATTTTTTGAATCCCCTTTCATGACTACAAAAAGTAATTGAATAAAAATGTCTCAGAAGTTTTTTAATGACATCCATTTTAGAGAGAATCGCTGGAAGATGAAACTCTTAACCATATGTATACATATTTCTTTGTATTCTGCACTTGTTGTAAAGTGGGACAGTTTCCTTTCTGGGATTCTGGCACATCCATAACCATGTTTCATCTGTACAAGTGGCGTCCAACGGAAGCCTTTATTAAACCGAGATTCATCACGACAAATGCAGCTAGTGTATGTTCACTAACCTCAGCCGCTATGTAGTGTCTGACAGCAGCTAAATGACTTTCCCAAAAACACTTTTCCCTACAGTTAATGGTAATTTTACGGTTCACCAGTGTTCCTTATTTAGTTGTACACTGTCATGTTAAATGTGTTTTTACATTTTGCTTCAGAATACAAAATGGTAATTGTAAGCATAATTTTAATTATGCTTCAAGCTGGAAGTTCAGGTCTCACTGTTTGCACATTAAAAGTCCTGAGTTAAACCACTGCTCTGCTATTACTTTTCCTCCCCCGAGCCAACCTCTCCAGCTAATATCAGGCCATGGGCATGGCTGCATTATGTTTTTACAACACTTCGCCTTAGAAAATCTGTTATGACCCCAACAACCATTCTGCTCTAGCTCTTATAGTCTTTAATGAAAGTCTGTGAGTGTTCCAGCAGCCTCTGCTGCCATGACTATCAATACTCAACTGCTCTCGCGCACACGGAGCTAGGTGAGATTAAAAGCTTTTTGTTTTAGCTGTACGGTTGTTGAAAAACCATCAATGTGATCTGGGTTCCTCATCAACCCACGGTGCTTGGTAGAAATCCAGCGAAAGCCAAAGAGCAATCTGCATTTTTTTTTCATTGCAATTTGAAAGTCAGATAATTGTTGATACTACTATGTAAACTTTCCGAATGACTGTCTGAATGTTCCACAACCAAGTAGGCCTACTTTCTGTGATATCTGAAGTGTGTCTTTATTACCGTTTCACTGCTGTCTGTAATGTCTTACAACAGTATGTGGGCCACAGTGTGAGAGATGAAACACCCCGGGAACTTTATTTGTGATAAAAATAGTGCAGTACGTAATTGCTTGTTGAAATGATTACTATGGAGAATGTGCGAGAGGCTATAAGAGGCTTTAGTAGCTATTTATACCCAGAATGCTTGTACAACATCACATGTACAATTTCAGTGTTTTATTCAGCATAGGCGAATGGAGCAGGTACCTTCTTTAGGCTAGAACTGCTTGCAGTCGGTGCGGTTAATGGCTGACGGCGGCTTCTGAAGACTGAATTATTTGTGCAATCACCACAACACTGTCCACACTGTGTTGCGGGAGGCTGTCTGTAGGGCTGGGAGAGAGGGTGGGAGGGAGAGAGAGAGAGAGAGAGAGAGAGAGAGAGAGAGAGAGAGAGAGAGAGAGAGAGCAGAAGAAGAGAGAGGGAGGGAGAGAGAAGGAGATAGAGAAGGGGAGAGGGAGTGGGAGGGAGTGGGATGGAGAGAGAGAGAAGAAGAGACAGAGGGAGAGAGGGAGAGGGAGGGAGGGAGAGGGGGAGAGGGAGGGAGAGAGGGAGGAAAAGAGAGGGAGAGATGCTGTGGAGCATGGAAAGCCCCCCCACACCATATGGTGGGATTGGAAATCTGCCCATTCAGCTTGAAATCTCCCATCCTACAGTGGTTAGAGTTATGACTGTATACGCACACTGTGGTGATAAGGGTGGCAGTGAGCTGTGTCACCAAAAGGGTTGCAGGTTTGTTTCCCCGGTAGGACACTGCTTTTGCACGCTTGAACAAGGTACTTAACATGAATTAAGATAAGATGTAACTTATTGAAGCCCATGGGGTCATTTGTCCCATGGATTTGACCTATCTTAGTTCTTACTTAACTCCAGTCTTTACTTTACTTCTTACTCAACTCCAATTCTGAGGCAAGTGCCTTGGTCAAGGGCAACAGCAGGAGCACATCTAACCTGACATTGCTCCACAATACAGTACGTGCCTATCCCGCTGAGTAAATGGATACAATCTAAAAGAAAAACAGCCACATTTCCGAAAGGATATTTCAAATTTATTTTTGCGGATAAAAACATTTTCTAAATGGCAGTAATGTAATGCAATTATAGCTTAAAGAACATAGGCACCACATGCTATTGCCTCCATGTACATTATATTCAGGTGCTCTTTGTGGACCATGAAATTGCTCCACATGATACTTAAAGCAGTTTTTTAGCAAATTAAATTGTTAACGGTGATATCATCATTGAATACCTTTCAAGTACGCTTATTATGAGCTTGCTGATAGCAATACGTCGGAAACCTTAATTAATGCTATGCTGAGCTGCTAATTTAATTTAAGTGTGCTATGAACTAGTAGAGATATGGCAGTTAGAAATATCTTATACAATGCTGGGTGTGAAACCATTTCCTTCAGCTGTCATCAAAACAATTGAAATAAAACACCTTTGCATTGAAGCTAGGATGTGTCTTGCAATCTGAATGTCATAGTGTTCTGCTGCTAAATGTACATCCATGTGTTCTATTGTTATTAGCGTCATTACGAACAAGGAGACACACAACAGTATTGATCCGTCAACGTGTCAGTTTCCACAGCATCCTGTTATATCCCAAACACGCTTAGCAGGCATCAGAGTGTCGCAGTGCTAAGGTTTAGAGTTGTGATACCAATAATATTCAGATCAGTGCCAAGTTCCTGAGCTCACTATATAATCTCTCAAGGGAGTTTCCCCAGTACCAAATTTTTATTTCCTCATGGTTTATTCATGCAATAGAGATCAGGGGAGGTACAGCTCTGTCGAGGGAAGGTGACCTTTTGGATTCCAGTTGAAAATGATTCTGACGCATTCCAAGCAGTCAGTCAGGGGCAGTGGACGGCTAAGGGCTGAGACAGGTAGGCTGATGATTACGGAGTGGATCTCACAGCGAGCGCGATTGCTTGTGATACTCCTCCCAAAGCCACACTTCTGAGATTGACTTCAGATTTGATTCTCTTCTCTGCTGGTGAGGTGTGCGGCGGCAACGATGAAGAAACAGTATGTTGAGTGACTAAAGCCTGGAATAGTATGTTCAGTGACTAAAGCCTGGAATAGTATGTTGAGTGACTAAAGCCTGGAATAGTATGTTGAGTGACTAAAGCCTGGAATAGTATGTTGAGTGACTAAAGCCTGGAATAGTATGTTGAGTGACTAAAGCCTGGAATAGTATGTTGAGTGACTAAAGCCTGGAATAGTATGTTGAGTGACTAAAGCCTGGACATAGTATGTTGAGTGACTAAAGCCTGGAATAGTATGTTGAGTGACTAAAGCCTGGAATAGTATGTTGAGTGACTAAAGCCTGGAATATTATGCTGAGTGACTAAAGCCTGGGAATAGTATGTTGAGTGACTAAAGCCTGGAATAGTGTGTTGAGTGACTAAAGCCTGGAATAGTATGTTGAGTGACTAAAGCCTGGAATAGTGTGTTGAGTGACTAAAGCCTGGAATAGTATGTTGAGTGACTAAAGCCTGGAATAGTGTGTTGAGTGACTAAAGCCTGGAATAGTATGTTGAGTGACTAAAGCCTGGAATAGTATGTTGAGTGACTAAAGCCTGGAATAGTATGTTGAGTGACTAAAGCCTGGAATAGTATGTTGAGTGACTAAAGCCTGGAATAGTATGTTGAGTGACTAAAGCCTGGACATAGTATGTTGAGAAAAATGAGTCACAATGGCTACAGAGGTCATTGTGTTTGGTGTAGAAAGGTTTTGTATGAGTATCCAAAAGGCATACATGGTTCAAGTATAGTTTTTGGAAATATGTTTTAATGTGTTATATGGTGGGCGGCACGGATGGTGCAGTGGGTAGCACTGCCGCCTCACAGCAAGGAGGTCCTGGGTTCAATCCCCGTCGGCCGGGGCCTCTCTGTGCGGAGTTTGAATGTTCTCCCCGTGTTAGCGTGGGTTTCCTCCGGGTACTCCGGTTTCCTCCCACAGTCCAAAGACATGCAGGTTAGGCTGATTGGAGAGTCTAAATTGCCCGTAGGTATGAGTGTGTGAGTGAATGGTGTGTGTGCCCTGCGATGGACTGGCGACCTCTCCAGGGTGAATTCCTGCCTTTCGCCCAATGTATGCTGGGATAGGCTCCAGCCCCCCTGCGGCCCTGTTCAGGATAAGCAGGTTCAGATGATGGATGGATGTGTTATATGGTTAAAAATGTTAACTTCCTGTGTGTTGGGGGGGGGGGGGGTTGTGTCATCATGAGGTTGGGGGGTGGGAAAACAACATTAAATATTCAGTTTGAAAATGTTTCACACAAAAGGTTCACTTTCTGCAATAATAGCTAAATTGGTATGGACATAATGGTATAGGAGAGTATAGGGGTGTGAGTGAATGTCATTCACTCATGTGTTCATGAGCTATTTCCAATTTTGACCTACCCTTATGCTGATAAACTATGCATACAGCCAAACGCTGTTTGATTCTAATTCCGCCTTGTCTCTCTTTCTCTCTTTCCCTTTGTGCTGGTGTTTATACTGAAACCCTGGTCTGGTCCCTCTGCGTGTGCCCTGTCCCTTTCCTGGAATCAAAACACTGTCTGCTGTCAACCCTAATGGCCACCACTGCTGCATTATGGATCAATGCTCCTCACCAATGGGAATAAACCCTCTTCACCAACTTGGGATAAAAAAATAAAAAAATAAATCCTGCCCAATTGCTCTCCTTCAACCTTGGACGCTACTCAGGTAAGACAAAAATATGGATTTTTATTTTAATGAAAACTCTCTGCCATTTGTTCAGCCTGTCTGTATGCCTGTGCGGCACCAGCACACCCTGTCCGTCTCTAAGGTTACTGTACTGGGTGTTCAAGGAGCAAAGTGAGTTGAAAGACACATACATTCTTTTCAGAGCTTTGATTCATGTCCACAGTGCTGGAGGGGCACTTTGACACACGCTAAAGGAGGCTTCTGATACAACGGAGAGGACCTGACAATGTGCTGGAACTGCTCAGATACAGTAAAGTCTGCTGGATTAAAGTTGGCATACGGTATTGTTTCGTGTCAATGGAACTTGGCGCTCCTTAGGGCAGGACTTTGTACTATAAGAGCGAGGGCACTACCGTGGTCACCCCTTCACACGTGGGTATAAACGGGTCAAATGAGGAGGTGGACTTTTAACTGATTCTTACCTAACGGACAGATAGGGTCAGAGGTCAATAGTGTGGGATCGTATACTGTATTGAGCTTGTGTCCCTTCCGTCTTCTTGAAGCGTTAGCAGGTGCCGGAGCGGTCAGGATTTAAACCTGCCGAGATCAGATGTTAAATCTCGCCTTGCTCCACACACGGCAGTGAGCCTATTGATTTTAGCCACTGGGGTCAGAAGTATTGTTCTCGGTTACAAAATGGAAAACAGGTGTCTCGGGTGGATAAATATGATCGTGGCAGAGCATGTGTGCCATCATGGAATCGATGCTTCAGTCGCAAAATCCGAAATCCATTTAAGACTCAGTCACTGATATGGTGACAACAGGACAAATAACATTCACTGAGATGCGTTTGTTCAATGGCAGGAGATTTTGAATGTTTCTTGATAACGTTGTGTAGTACTCTACATTGTTGAACAGAAGTAATGTTTTTATCATTGTTAAACTAAATTCCATGAGTTGGCTGCTCCACAACCTGAGACAAAATTATTTTTTGCACAACCAATTCATATTCTGCAAAACAGTTGTATTTAAAATCGTCGTAGGATGAACAAATGTTACTTTGCTGGAGTTGTGGGTTGATACATTTTAGTTTCAGAGGAGACCTGATACAGAGATTTTGCAGCAAGCAACGACTTTATTTCCCTCCTTAACAAAAGGAAAAAGGCTTGAAAATAGCTTCCAAATAGCTTCCTGTTGGAATTCCGAATAAAAGCACTCTGGGCCTTTCATATCAAAGGTCTGAGTACCAGGTCCCTCCAGAAGGCCATTGATCAGACAGTAAGTAGCCAGCTAACGCTGCCACTATGTGTGTGAATGGCATGCAGCACAGGATGGATAGCACACTTCATATATGAGTGACCCTTGTGGCCCTGAGCCTTCCTTCCTGGAATTGCAGAAACCTGATCATTTTTCATATCTACTGGCTCAACCTGTGGGAGGAAAAAAAGCCAGCCAGCCAACGATGGTCTCTTGCTACACATGCACTTATAGTGCCCAAAGCACTTTTCTGTCCTTTTCCTCACAATGATGATGCATTGCGTGACCGGAGCCTGCAGCAGGTGTAAATACTCTGTGCAGTTGTTTAGGGACGCAGTTAGCTGTGGGCCACACAATTTAGGTTTGTCGATTGCTTCCACCACCCCCCTCTCCGGTCTGCCATCTTTCCCCCGGGTTCATGCCGAAGTCATATTGGGCATATTTCCTGTTATTCAAGAACAATGAGTAATATTTCATGCTTCCAGTGTTTGCCATGACTTTTGGGTGTAATTTAAATTTGCATCGTGTGAACAAGTAGCTAGCTTACTAGCTGGTTGCAGCATTTGTGTGTATGAACCGAAGAGATTTGCTTAAAATACCTTAAGTGATATTTTACAAAGTGTACTGTACTAACTACAAAGGAAAATCCCTCCCACTGCCATTGGACTATCCATGCAAATACACAGTAAACAGATCATGTCCTCTCAAGTTTCAACCTGCCCCATTTTATGACAAATATGCTGGTTGTTAACAGTGCTGAAATTGACATTGACAACACCATGGTTCAGTAGAGTATTACGAGGCAATAATCTATCGGTATTTGAATTCTGTCGTGCTCCTTGCTCATTAAAATGCCCAGTTGGCAACATGGGATTGTCATTATCCCAAAGGAACAGCACGTACGTGCAGTGCGAGTGCCAATTAGAGGGTTGCTACCCATATGAGTGAAGCAGTGTGTTAGAGCTGAATGCTAGTGGGAAAGGGAACTGTACATTACACTACATAATTGGTATTTGGCAGACGCTCTTATCCAGAGCGACGTACAGTTGATTAGACTAAGCAGGAGACAATCCTCCCCTGGAGCAATGCAGGGTTAAGGGCCTTGCTCAAGGGCCCAATGGCAGTGCAGATCTTATTGTGGCTACACCGGGATTAGAACCACCGACCTTGTGTGTCCCAGTCATTTACCTTAACCACTACACTACAGGCCATCTCTCCTCAACTGTACATCTGTGTTGACGTGTTGTGTTCTTTACAGGTTACTCATAGTCGTAATGTAGTAGTAAATACAGACATCCAACCCTGATTTTTGCGGGAGACCGAGTGAATGGATGGGGGTTGAGGGGCGGGTGGTGGCGGGGGGCCCTACATTTCAGTTCTGCCTGTGGAGATCGCTGATTTCCGGGAGATTTCTGAGCTCGGGGATCTGGGAGCAGACGCCAAATTCCTGGAGAACCCTGGACCTCCCAGGAGAGGTGGGATGTGTGAAAATAAATACTTTTTTTTTTTTTCACAACCAACAATCATCTATTATATTAAAAGTGAATATATAAAGCAGCACTTGGCAGCACTTGCTTACCTTGAGAATCCTCCACCTTTTATACCCACTTATATGCAGAATCATAGCTTTTATTTTGACCAAAGACAGTACCTCTGAAAATAGTATTTCAAGGATTTATTGCTGCCACTTTCCAACAATTTGGTGAAATAAAACTCAAGTTGAGTCATTTGGCAGATGCTAGTAGCCACAGCAACGTACAAACATGCATTTCACAATCTCCCAGAACCCTGCTAGAGATGAACAGTGTTTACTGTCACACAAGGCCCACACTCAGTGTGCCCGCCTCAGGAATGTGAGCAGAAGGGAGAGAAGGGACTTGTTGTATGAAAGGGTGCAGAAAACAGTCAGTGAACCCGTCTTCCCGGCAGATGGGGGGAAGGCCAGACCCCCATTTGGTGGTTAGGACACCAGTGTTGCTTTGGGGCAAAGCTCTCTGAGCGCTTATCGTAGGCTCACTATCATCAGCTTTGATTCACCTCTGGGCAGTGAGTGCGTTAGTGAGCACCTGTGTGTTATATCTGATGTTCACAGTTCTGGATTCTTCCGCAGAAACCGATTAGACTGTAAATGCACTTGATCATGTTGGTCCTGACAAACCCACACCCTGTTGAGTCCGGGTCCTCCAAGGTTGCCTCCCGGACACCGTCCAGGGAATTCCTCCATGCTGTGTGGGAGCTCAGGCTGGGGTATGCCGTGAAGCAAATTGTGAACACTTATTTTGATAAAACACTTTATAAATGTGTTAAATTTATATACATTTTAGATTCTTATTTGGGGCCCTTACATTTCAGTCATGCATGTGTATACTGTCTGTGTACCTTAATTTGTGTGTGTGGGCTTGACAGCATTCTGTGTAGTACGATCAGTAAGCCTTTTCTGTGTGTGTGTGCTTTGGGCTGTTTGTTTCTATGTCTGAACATTTCTCCGACTGTACTCTCATGCATAATCTCGCGACCTGTCAGCGGATACTTTATTAGAAGTTTATCTCCGCCGCGTCCCCGCTATCTGTCTTTCCGCTCCGCTGGCGTGTCAGCGACGGGCTTCCGAGCGCGCACCTCTCCTCCTCCCCGGGATCAGAGGGACCGCACGCCCATTCGTCCCCCGCGCCACGCGGACACTATCAAAATGATTAAGCCTTGTCAAAGCGAAGCAAGGAGCCCCGTTCCGTTGAATAATGCATGCTTTCGGCGCGGAGAATACGGCGCTCTGAGCCATTCGGGCTGGAGATATACAAGCGGGTTCTCCCCGAGGGGAGAGCGTGTAAGTCTCCCAGTGTTCCCACAGCGTCTGAGCCACACTGTCACATTTCCACAGCATCACGGCGACGCTGACAAAACGCTATGCGCCAGCCGCTACCCGGCAGCACTGCTTTCAGTTTTGCCTAATGTTTGAAGATTCTTCAGTCCTTAATCCTGTTACAGGATTACACGTTTTATTTCCCTCAATTTTACTCTTCCTTTCTCACCCATATATCCCAATACCCCGCAACTGTGGGAATCCAATGGTAGGATTACCATAATATTATCACGGTTTAATATTGCAGTTGAAGGTTTTGCGATTAGAATGGATTGTGCGGCTGTCAAGCCTTTCTTTTCAGTGTGCATTATGTTTTCTGTTTGTATTTTCTGTATGTGGTGTTTTCTGATGGATTAACGTACTGTATGTATCATGCAGATCACACAACCGTTGTATGAACGCATGGTTCACAGCTAGCTCTGTTAGTGCTAGGTAGAGTATGGTAATGTTTTTCTCTTGTTCGGTTTTCTGTTTAGAAATGTCTTTTTTTTTGTAGCATCTGTCCCCTAAGATCTAGTCTTTTTGTATGAGTAAAAAGCCAGTTATCATTGTATAGAATAAGGTTACTGTTCTCAGAACTCGACCATTGTTTCCTGTACACTATATTCATTGAGAATTGAGTCAGAATTTGGTTAAAAACTACATTCAACTGCTGCCCTACCCTCCTCCCGAGACAAACATAACATTGATATTTTCTTCCCAGCATCCACTTCAAACTTTTGTTTCAATAAAAGCAAGTATTTTTTCCTTCTCTTTCTTAGACCATCAAAACACATGATACTACCTACTTTCAAAACCATCTCGCAGATTTTTATTGTTATTTGTTCCATGACCCTGGCGTAGCAGCATGTTTTGCAACAGAAGCGTTGGAGTGGAACACAGTCATTCCATACAGACATGAGAAATGAAGGTCTCTGATCCACTGATCCAATGGCATGTCTGTACAGGGGAGTCCGTGTCTGACGACGACACTCACACTTATCAAACTCATCTTACACTATTTTAGTATGGAGGTGTCTGTACATGGGAGTATGTGTCTTACAACAACACACACACTTATCAAACTCATCTTCCACTATTTTAGTACTGGAGGTGTCTGTACATGGGAGTATGTGTCTTACAACAACACTCACACTTATATCAAACTCATCTTCCACTATTTTTGTACTGGAAGGAGAGGAAATCAGTCAGTTACAAAAAGCTGTGAGAGAACATGGAGTTATGTTAATAAAATATCTTTATTATAAGCTGAGAATGTAGAGCTGCTCCATAACTTATCTCTAAATTCAATCAAATTCTTCCCCTCATTTCTATTTTATCTGTTAGGCTTTTTGTGTTAAAATTCCTCAAAGGATGAACAATTTTGCTAGCTTTGCAATACTGAGTCTGACTTCTGTTTTTTAATGAAGAAAAGCACACTTTGTTGCCTTTTGGTGATTCCAGTTTGATTCGTAGCATTCCCAGTTTCGTAAACAGAGAGTGTATGTATGATCAAAGCTTGTGGAATGGATGCTGTCCAACTTTTAAGATCGTTCCATAATTCATTTCGCAATAGTTCTCCCTTCCCAAAATAAATGTGTTATCTTTTAATCACATTTTCTTTCTGCTATTTAGGCAAGTGTGTAGTATTTGTGAAATGTGTGAAATGTATTGCTAATGTAGTAGAGAAAGTGAATTCATGAGTTTGGATTGTAGTGAATTATTATTTTTTGTTTGTATTTGTTTGTACTGTGAACTTGTAATGTGTATTTTACCAAATGCTGTAAGCAAAAAGAGAGATCATCCGCAAACAGAAAGTTAAAAAGTTAATTAACCGAGATAGCATTGACGTCTTGGAAGTGTGCGATTTATTTTTGTATTTATTGGACTAACAATCCAACAGTAGTTGCATGTTGCTGTGGGCTGTCCATCTTAAGATGAGCGAAATGATTGAAGAAAATGTAACTTTTTATAGGATATAACCTGGCCGCACTGTGTCAGTATTGAACTTTACATTAGCCATTAAGGAAAATGCCTTCTCTATGTCAGCTGACAGGAGATTCCTCTGAAGGATATATGTTGAATTTCCCCTCGTCCTGACTCAGCAGTCCCATCTTGACAGGCTTCCATCTCCTCTCTCTGCAGGATTCAGTAGTCAGATCCATAGCCATTTTCCCCTGTGCTATGCTGGCTGGGTATTTATTTTCCTCCAGTCTTCTCAGAGTCTCAAATTCCCTGACCCCTGTGCCCTTTTCCTGCTATCCATGTCATCTGTTACTTTCCCTTTCTCACACACGCTACTGTAGCTCACACTTTCAGTGTCTCAACAGTCACTTTCTGTCCTCACACTTTTTCCTGTTAAACCATTTGCTTTTCCCCCCCTACGCTGAATATTTTAGTGCTGTGACACTTGAGCAGGGTGTGGGCTCAGTGTTTTTGCGGGTTGCTCAAAGCATAAAACAAGTCTAAATGGTCAGTCGGGAGATAATTTAATCTGGCTGGTTAAATGTTTTGCGATGTTCGTGCTATTTGTATAAAGCACCTTCCAAAGATCAAGTCGGTTAGGCAGCTTTGTTTGTAATGTCCTTGTCGATGTCTTCAAGCTCTGTTGTTGTCTGTAAAATGGCACAGAGGGCCATTCGAGAGAATGCCGAACGCATTCAAAAACTACTACTCTACTCAAAGTGAGGGACGACAGTATTAAGGAAGCCGGAAAACTCAAAGTGTGATGGAGTGAACATAGAACGATAAAGGAACAGATGGGAAAATAGCACAAATTAACCCTGACAAAACATAACCCAAAAAAACCATGAAAAAATGAACAAAATAACTGAAGAGAATGCAATCCAGAGAGATGTCTATTTTTATTATTTATTTATGTTTTTCAGAACGCTCAAGGCTAACTGAAACAAACGGAGTCCATTCCCGGCACATTGTATCACTCATTTTCTATAAAGTGCAGCTTGTACTCGCAGTTATTCTGTGAATAGATGTGTTGTGTTCTCGTACGTTCGCGGTTCATTGTTGAGATAAATCTGGGGAACAGTCGAGGCCGACCATAGGGGACGCCAGCCGAATGAAAAATCAAACCACGGCCACGATATCGATTGTCCCGCTGCAAACAATGGAGTACCAAGAACTAATGGCAGAATGAGTAAACAAAGGGCTTCGATTTCTTCTCTCGGTGGAGTGACGCAGAGTTAAATGCCATGTGGGACAGACATGCCCGAGAGAAAACTATTTTGCAAGAACGGGGATGCTTCTTACTGAAGTCTAGCTCCTGCATCGCATGGCTTTCTATTCCCTCAGGTACCTCCACTCGCAGGTAACATCTTCCTTTCTCCCAATTAGCCTGCGACATTGTTACTGTGCTAGCTACACAGGTAACACGCAGTGTGTACAGTGAACATCAGCACAGTGTCACTAACGGTGGTTCACTGAATCCCCCCCCCCACACACACACACAGAACAGAAAAGAGAACATTTTTGTTGTGGATCGGTAAACCCACCCTGCGGCTATAACACTCTTCTTCTGTTAATCCGCTCTTTACTCCTTTTATTTGGGAAGAGATCATTTCTGTTTGCTTGAGCGCAGTGCTCTTGCAACAAAATTACGTGTGACACTGAATAACACAATGTCTTTTTTTCATATTTGATGTTAAAAACAATGAAGTTTGGTCCCGTATTGGTTGCCATTTTGCCAAATTATTTAGGTCATACACAATCAGAAATGAAGTGACAGTTGATTTTTGTTCTTCAAGGATCAGATTTCCCAAATGTACCCTGAAAGTACAGTAATGTTCTCTTTGGGTACAAATGTGTATGTTTTCCAAGCAAGTAAAGTACAAAGTAATTATATAATGCTGGCTAGGTGTACAATGTTATGCACCCATTGGGTACCACCCCAGCATAAAGCATTTGTACCTTTTAAGGCACTTTTTATACCTTTATTTCTGAGAGTGTACTGATGGTAGGCTGTGCTACAGTATGACATAGTGAGGGGAAACTATATGTCCATTAGGCCGGGGGTAAATCAATATTTGTTCTTAACTTTGACCTGCAATTAAATTAAATACATTGGATTTTTGTGTTCAGTGGTCACCATTCTTTGAAAATATTGTTTGAACTAAAAAAAACTACTTGGGCAAACCACTGGAAATGCAATGGACTTTTGGAGTCGAGTCAAGAGTGATTGCAGATTATAGCACTGTGTGGTCAAGTCAAGCCCCAGTCACACTTGGAACTATGGTGTTATAAAAAATCTATACATTATCTTTCCAACAGATAATGACCTTTGGCAATAAGAACTTTAGAAATACTTTGTTGTTACTTTGATTCAAATCAATATAAAATGGCAAAGACACTCATTTGTATTTATTTTAAGACAAATTTTCCAATGGAAATGAGTACTGCAAGTCAATGACAGTAGTGTAAACAACTGATGCAATCAGTTGTTATCCTTAGTTACAAAAGAGGGGGTATCAAGCTTAGCACGTGCTGTAAGGAAGGAGATACGCAGCGTGGAACAACAAACGTGGCAGTGACGGTGATGAAAATGTGCCCATCAAAAGGGAAATTGCTGAAAATGATGCAAATGTGTCTCATTAGCTCATGCTCCGCACAGCTTGCGGCACAGCGGTCTGAAACAAATTCAGCCTAACAAGGTAGAGGAAGAGGACTTGTCCCTCCTCCGCAAAACGCAGCTTGATTCTCGTCTGGAGCTAAAATGCTTGAATAAGGACTTGATTAGCTGGTGTGTTGAACAATAAAATGTTCTCGGGTGTGACCATAATCAAACGTGTCTTTAAGTTGGGTTCTTATTA
The DNA here is from genome assembly GCF_963514075.1 of Conger conger. Taxonomy (NCBI): domain Eukaryota; kingdom Metazoa; phylum Chordata; class Actinopteri; order Anguilliformes; family Congridae; genus Conger; species Conger conger. The sequence continues at coordinate 24,129,210 of NC_083776.1, forward strand.
TTGCTCCAAGCGTGGCTGAGATGTAAGTCTGCTCAGTCTGACTTTATTTAAAATGATGGTGGCATGAGGGAACTTGCAGCAAGGGTAGACGTCACGGTAGAAATGTATGCGATGAAATACATTCGGAATTGAATGGGGAAAAATAAAGAAATCTGTTCCCAAGTTTTAGAATTACAGAGATTAATTTCTGTTTTGATAAATACACTCGATATCATTTTAATTGGTTGGGGGTAAATGTACATAATTATTGTGTGTGGGGTGTATATGTAATTTCTCTCACAGCGTGCCATTATGACAGTGAAGCCGCATATAGCCCATAGTCTGAATGCAGTTTATTGTTGTTCTGTAGTTTTGATGTGTATCTGGGGAAAATTCCTCTGGAAATTCTTCTGAGAATTAACCCTGGCAACTGTGTAAGATCCAGTTAAAGACTCTTGCCCCCAACCCGACCGTATCCACCACGAGACAAACCATTTTCATTGTGTGTCTGGGTCTACACTCACGAACGCATACACACACACACACACACACACACACACACACACAGACACATGCTTGCACATACCACAGACACACAATGCAAATGTCAGTGCTATTGAGTTCAACAAAGACACTCTTATTACATGACAGATATTGACTTGGACTTGGGGTGCACAGCCAAGTGATGGAGATCCAAGGTACTGTTCCAGAAAGGACAGATTGTTCTCCCTTTGCACCCTAAAGGCTTTTGAGGCAGGGCCTCACTTCACATGTCAAATACAGGGAGCTACGGGAAGGGACACTTCCCTGATACATAAATCTGAAATGCCTAGTCATACAAGACCAATTGGATATTCTCCACGCTGGGGATATGAGATATGCCGCACTGAGCTGCCACAGTCTAGGGGAAAGTGGAAAATACAAGGCAAAAAACCTCAGGTCTCAACTGTGACCTTGAACCTAATACTTCAGGTCTCTGTGACCCTGAACCTAATACCCCAGGTACCAACTGTGACCTTGAACCTAATACCTCAGGTCTCTGTGACCCTGAACCTAATACCCCAGGTACCAACTGTGACCTTGAACCTAATACCTCAGGTCTCTGTGACCTTGAACCTAATACAGGTCTCAACTGTGACCTTGAACCTAATACTTCAGGTCTCTGTGACCTGGAACCTAATACCTCAGGTCTCTGTGACCCTGAACCTAATACCTCAGGTGTCAACTGTGCCCTTGAACCTAATACCTCAGGTCTCTGTGACCCTGAACATAATACCCCAGGTACCAACTGTAACCTTGAACCTAATATTCTGTACTGTATGCATTTATATTATTTTTCTTCCCAAAGAAAAAGTAAATAAATAACTACTCCAGAATATTCATTGCTGAATTATTTTATGGCTGCATTGGGTTAAAAAACAAGCTTAAATTCCCCATTCTGTCTGAACCAAGTCATTATGCACTCTGTAATATTCCCCTCATTCCGTGCTTTGACACTAACCCAGTCACACCTCTGGCAAGGTCAAGGCCCTGCTTTCTAAGCACTGGCTATTTCACCATGCATTTTAAACTGCTTAATTAATCACCTCACTTAAGTCCCTGAAATTACCTTTGATGGTTCCTCTTTCAGATGGGGGGATTATTTATAATTAAGTGCATTACCATTCAATCCATTCAACATTTTTTTCCTGCATTAATGACCTGCCCTTTGGCTCAGATCCCTTCACAGCCCCACACTCAGCACTGCAAAAACCAAAAAATGAGCCAATCTAGTCTTATCTTCAGACGTCACATCTCATTTTATTACTTTTTTGTTAAATATGACAACTTTGCCAATGACGTAAGTCAGTTTTCACTCATTTCAAGATGTGTCACTTGTCAAGAAAACAGTTACTTAAAGCAAACTAGTAGTTTCTACTTCAGAGGAAAAAAAAAGATCTATTTGAAGATTTTATTTTGAGGACAAAGATATTATGTCTTCTTACAAGACTAAAACCCTTGTTAAGACTTTCTTTTTGTAGAGAGCATAGCTCTGAATCTGGCCCAAATCGGAGAAACTTTGTGTTCGTTTTTGAACCATGTCTCTCGGGAGTTAAATGTGCCTCTTTCCTGAAGACCGAATTTCATCAGGACACTGATCTAATAAAACCCAGACAGGTAGGGCCAACGGAAAGACAAACCAATTTCCCTTTCGGAGATGAGGTCTGTTTGGCTTATTCATGCGTTTTCCCCATTTCCACACCAGTGCAGCTGTGGAGGTCTAGGTGTGGCAGCCCACTGGAATAAATAGAAATCTGAACTGGTGTGAGGGGGCCAGCTCTCTTTGTTTACGTTTCTGAGGGGAATGGGGATGTTTCTGGAGCACTTCAGGTGTTATTCTGATGGACGACGACAACCTTTCTTTTTTGATAGGCCGTTATAACCACAATATATCAAAAACTGCTGGATCGATACAGCCATGCAACATAAAGATAGTGCACTGGATGCAAAATGGGTTTGTTGCATTGCGGTAGAAAAACAGCCTTCACACCAGGAGAACTGAACTGAATGAAGGACACTCCGGACTGGAAGTACGCAGGTGTTAATTACTAAGACAGAGTGGGGAACAACAGTCAAATTTAAGTGCTTCTTTATTCCGGCACACACAATGCGGGCTATTTGCACTTTATACTTTGTTGCACTTTGTTGCACTTTGTTGCACTTTGTTGTACATCGCTCTGGATAAGAGCGTCTGCTAAATGCCATGTAATGTAATGTAATAATATTTACTGTCTGTGTAAATGTGGGCTTGTTACTGTCAGTGTGAATGTGGGCTTGTTACTGTCAGTGTGAATGTGGGCTTGTTACTTTCGGTGTCATTGTGGGCTTGTTACTGTCTGTACATGTGGGCTTGTTACTGTCTGCACATGTGGGCTTGTTCCTGTCTGTGTAAATGTGGGTTTGTTAATGTCTGTACATGTGGGCTTGTTACTGTCTGTACATGTGGGCTTGTTACTGTCTGTGTACATGTGGGCTTGTTACTGTCTGTGTACATTTGGGCTTGTTAATGTCTGTACATGTGGGCTTGTTACTGTCTGTGTACATTTGGGCTTGTTACTGTCTGTACATGTGGGCTTGTTACTGTCTGTGTACATGTGGGCTTGTTACTGTCTGTGTACATTTGGGCTTGTTACTGTCTGTGCATGTGGGCTTGTTACTGTCTGTGTACATTTGGGCTTGTTACTGTCTGTACATGTGGGCTTGTTACTGTCTGTGTACATGTGGGCTTGTTACTGTCTGTACATGTAGGCTTGTTACTGCCTGTGTACATGTGGGCTTGTTACTGTCTGTACATGTGGGCCTGTTACTGTCTGTGTACATGTGGGCTTGTTACTGTCTGTACATGTGGGCGTGTTACTGTCTGTGTACATGTGGGCTTGTTACTGTCTGTACATGTGGGCGTGTTACTGTCTGTGTACATGTGGGCGTGTTACTGTCTGTGTACATGTGGGCTTGTTACTGTCTGTGTACATGTGGGCTTGTTACTGTCTGTGTACATGTGGGCTTGTTACTGTCTGTACATGTAGGCTTGTTACTGCCTGTGTACATGTGGGCTTGTTACTGTCTGTACATGTGGGCCTGTTACTGTCTGTGTACATGTGGGCTTGTTACTGTCTGTACATGTGGGCGTGTTACTGTCTGTGTACATGTGGGCTTGTTACTGTCTGTACATGTGGGCGTGTTACTGTCTGTGTACATGTGGGCTTGTTACTGTCTGTGTACATGTGGGCTTGTTACTGTCTGTGTACATGTGGGCTTGTTACGGTGGGGATTATAAAGTGTGGGTAGTGGTGCAGTGATGACACTTGTCGCATGATGTCACAGAACAGTGAAAAGCCTCATGAACCAATAACCCAGCTGTTATTACCTAGCAATCAGCCATTAGGCCAGGTTGCTTCCACACTCTGCCACTGAACAGTATGAACACCTACTCCTCTTTTCAGCACTCTCCCCCTTCCTCTCTTTCTGTCTTTTCTCCCCTTTTTTTACAGGCAGGCGGAGCTATAACTGTCTTAAACGGTAAATTACACTTTAATTTACCTAAAGGACCGTATCCAGCAGCAAAAAAGTAGAGGGCATTTAGGGATTATTCACTTTCCTTGGGGCCATTTGAACATGATGAAGTATGAATTGGTCTGGCAATTGGGAACATCTAAACAAACTGGATTTAAAGTTTGAGTAGATAATGGTAACATAAATTTTTACACATTTTATTAATATAGCCACGTCTGCTGATGCCATTGTAATTAGAGCCCGCTGATGTTTTTTCTTCATTTACCAGCTGCGATGGGTTTATATTCCTCCAGTGATGAGTTCACATTCCTGTTGTGTTAGGTTTATATTTAGCAATGATGGGTTTACACCATAGCCAAGTGATAGAATGTGAGGTCATTTAGAGTAAGTTAATCGTGCAGCTCAAATTAGCATTTCTGTTGGGTTTTAGGAAAACAATTGACAAACCAAAAACAATAGGAGAAAAAGTCCCACACTATTATACTCCCACATAATTTATTGCAAAAATAACAAAACATCTTGGCACAGTATGTTCTTCAGGGTGATGAAGACCCTGAAGAAGACACTGCATGTCTTGTAATAAATAACTTGGTAGTGTAATAGTGTGTGTATATTTCTCCTTTTTAGGAATTTGGGAAAACACCAAATTGAATGCACGCAGGGTTGAAGCAAATTAACGGATCCCTATCCGTGTTTAAGCATGGCTAGAATGCATCTTTTGAGCCACCTGACACCTCTGGCCATTGTAGTATTTCAAACCCCTTCTACTCTGGCTACAAGTAATTCAGGCAGTTAATGCAATAAAGATAATTATTTCTAGCACAATGACAGTGCTTGGCCTATTCATAAAGGTGACTTTTTAAATATAATCCCCATTATTATACAATTATGAAAACTGGAGAAATTTACAATTGTACTAATTACATTTATTTCTTCGCTTGTCAAATAGTTTTTCATTCGGTTATGACATTGGTAATTTATACAGTACTTCTGGTGGTCATTCTGGATGTTAAATTAACCTTCAGTTACTGTTGTGTTTCTATCAGTTGAAAATATGACTTGATATGTGAGACTCTTATAAGAATCTAATTGTAAAAAAACAATGTGCATAATGCATACTCTGGTCTGTGTTAGGCCATTTTGTTTTGAAGAAACGGCAGGAGATTGTGATTAATGCGGATTGTCAGCGTATATGCCCTTCAGCTAAAGCGCTTCCTGTGGCATCTGGTGGAACCACATACTGTAAGCTTCCTGTTGGCAGTAACTGTCAGGTCTTTGCTGAGCAGACAGCCCGCTGTGTAAGCTCACTGTGGATGACTGGTTCGACTGTTCCGGATGACTGCGCTGTGGATGGCAGTCATCTTTTTATTCCAGATGATGGCTCTTGGAATGACTGATTGACTGGCATAGCTGACTGCACTGTGGATGACTAGTTTGATTGCTCCAACAGACTCTGCTTTGGTTCTGCAATCAGCATGTGATTACATGACTGGTTCGACTGTTCGAAGTGACTGTTCTTTCGATGACTGCTCTTTGGTTGACTGATTTGACTAGTCCAGATGACTGCTCTTTGGATCATTGGTTTGAGTCTACTGAATGACTACTCTTTGGATGACTGATTTGCTGGTGTTGCTGACGGCACTGGGTCATGTGTTTGATTGTTCCAGCAGACTGGGATGACTGAGTAGTCTAGTTCAACTGACTCTGCTTTGGATGACTGGTTTGACTGGTCCAGATGACTGTTCAATTGATTAGTGCAGTTGAGTGAAGTGGTAAGCAACTTGCCCATCATCACTATTGGGTGGCCTGTAGCGTAGTGGTTAAGGTACATGACTGGGACCTGCAAGGTCGGTGCTTTGATCCCCAGTCTGGCCACAATAAGATCCGCACAGCTGTTTGGCCCTTGAGCAAGTCCCTTAACCCTGCATTGCTCCAGGGGAGGATTGTCTCCTGCTTAGTCTAATCAACTGTACGTCGCGCTGGACAAAAGCGTCTGCCAAATGCCATTAATGTAATGTAATGTATCTGTTAAATATTTTATTAAAGATAGAACGTGGGAATGTCCATGAGATAACCACCTCAGCATGTGGACATGTTTCTCAGCCCACTGTCAGACCAGCTGGAATCCAGACTTCATTCAGGAGTATGTATGGGAGAACAAAGGCATTGCTTGACGAGAGATGGACCAAATGCTCCGCTATACACTCACTGGTGTAGAGGTTGTTTGAAATTCAGAGCAGTGGAAGGGAGCTGACCATGGAGAGGGAGGAAAGTACCAAGGTGTGGCAAGGGCTCAGTTTGCTGGAAGGAATCTGGGCAATCTGAGGATCACGCCTATTGGTTAAATAGACACACACCTGGATTACATTTTGTCTTAGTCCAGGCTGTTAAATGCGGGCTCTTTTCTGCAGTAGGCGTCTGAGACTGGGAACCACGGACAGAAAGCAACCGAGGTGACAAACAGCAGAGCGAAGTGAAAGTTACAGTTTGCTTTTGTTTGCCGTTGTTATTTTAGTTTATTGTTTTGACCCCGCTCCCTTGAGGGTGATGGACGAAGACCTTTTTGTTTGTTCATAAGTTCACTCTTGCTCTCTCTCCCTTCCCCGTCCCGTGTGACTGAATAAAACGCGGTGCAATTCGGACTTTCGAGAAGCAATATGAGAATGGGGAGAGGACCTTGCAAAAACCAAAAAATAAATATTCATACCAATCATTTTCAGACTAGATCTTATTTCTATTACTTTTTTGCTAATAACTGCTTGCCATTTTGGTAAGAAAGTGGAAAGTTTCCAATGGGGCAATTTCAAGCAAAACAAATACTGAAACCAAGATAGTGTTTTCTACTTGAGAGAAGATTTTTTTACAAGGCTAGAACACTTGGTTAGACAGATACACTTGGTAGATACACTGGTGAGTAATGTAACCACAGTATTGTACATCGTCATTCTTCCAGACGATAAGCAGTGTGCTGTTTCCACTATATAACTTGAGCGTGAGGAAGCTAATGGCACACTTGTATCAGTTAAAAACCGCTGCATGGAAAATTGGGATTACAGTCATTACAGAAAAACTATAGTTTGAGGTTTTAGTCAAAACTTGGAAGATGTGCCTTGTTGAGAGTTGCCAGTGGGGAAAAATGCTCAGCTTCTCATGAGCACATAACTGACAAATCAATTACCTCCACACAAAGCTCCTTTTGTGACAATTCAAGGTTCGGCTCTGTTTGCGTGCACTCAATTATTCTGTATTTCACCTGGTTTGGGCCTATATTTCATCCTGAAACAACAATTATTTCCTGGTTTAGGAGGTATAATGCCTTGAATAGTATCCGAGTTGAAGAAATGTAGTGTTCTGTGAAATGCTGTCCTATTTTAGAAAAATAGAGTGTGCAACTGTGATGGTTTCCCTGAGTTAACTTTAGAAGACACCCTGGAGCATGCCACCAGCTACACCTGTATGGATTTTGTGATTCATCAGGGAGCTTTAGTACGGCTGTAAAGGTAGTGAAGGAGAAAGGCTGCCGGGCCTTCTACATAACAAAAAATAATCTCCAAATGCAATTCCCATTTAAAGGTCTGGCTAAAGCATTGTATTTCATTGCGTAAGTCAACGTATCATTTTTATGGAGTCAAATTAAAGTGTTTGATAATTGAGCAAACATAAATCATTGGATAAAATTGGAAGAAGAAAAAAAAAGATTTCACCTTCTATTATTAAAATCCAATTACGTCCTCGAAGACAGACCCCCAACAAAGTGTGATGGGCTTATTTTGGCTGCCGAAAAGAAAAAGAACAGTCTAATTATTTGGTCTCCTTGTGGGAAACTGGCAGTTCAATACCAATATATGTGCAGTTGCACAACACATAATTACACTTCCTGGATTTTAGAGAATCGACTGGAACAAAGGTAACACTTGAAAAGATTGTCTATGGAAAGTCAGACATAACAATACAATAGGGAAGACTGGGCACTGAGTGACCTGCTGTTGAAATGGGTGAACCGAAAAGATAAGCAAAAGCAGCTCTGTTACTTAAACCTGGCAGAGCCAGGGACAATGACGCCCTCTAACTCTTCCTGTTTACCTGCCCCAATACATTTTAGGCAGGCATTTAAACAAATATTTTGGACAACTTGCTGTACATGCAAGTATATGTGCATAACGTGGTAGCGCTCATGACAGATTTTATATTCATTTAACATCTTTGTATTCTCCCCTTCAAGCATTAGTTTGTTTTTTGGGCTGAGGGGGTGGGCAGGGACTGAATGATTATTTATTAAGTATAGCTCAAGCACACCCATAAGCCAGGCAGCTCGGGCATGGGCCCTCAGGCACTCGGTGGAAATTGGTTTCTAAATTTACCAGATTCAGAAAATCCACTTTTGGTGAAGAGCCCAACTGCTATAGAGCTAGAAGGCTAGCTACACTCAGTGGGCACTTTATAGGGCATATATTATATGTATTCTTTTAGACTTATTAAGTGTTCTGCTGCTGTAGCCTATTCACTTTGATAGAGGTTTGACGTTTTGTGTCCTTCCTGTCAGCTTTGACCAGTCTGGCCCTTCTTCTCGGACCTCTGAACTGCTGCTCACTTGATGTTTTTTGGGTTTTGCATCATTCTCTGCCAATTCGAGAGACTGTTGTGTGTAAAAATCCCAGGAGATCAGCAGTTTCGGAGATACTCAAACCACCCTGTCCAGCATCAACAATTATTCCACGGCCAAAGTCACTTAGATCACATTTTTCCCCATTCTGATGGTTGATATGAATACTAACTGAAGCTCCTGACCTGTATGTACATGGCTGTATGCATTGTGCTGCTGCCACACAATTGGCTGATTAGATAATCGCATGAATATGTAGGCGTATAAATGTTCCTAATAAAGTGCTCAGTGAGTGTATGTGTCATAATTTTATAGAGGATAAGAGCTCTACTGAACAAGAACTGTCTGTAGCAAACATTGGTCTCTGGTGTAACATTTTGTTGACATTGAGGAGTATGAAACCAAAAGGATGAGCCAATCGAATGATTAATGAAGGCAGAGAGAGAGGCAGGGGAGATAAATCGGACAGAATGAAATCAAGCTGGTTAAAAGACAGCTGCATCTATTTCTGATAGAAAAACAATCTGTGCTGTTTCTTCCACTAGAATTCCCAGTGTGCAGAGATGGCTGAGAAAATGAAAAACAGAAATATTAAAAATGGTATGCACACCTACATTATAAGTTGTTTTTATTATTTTACTGTGCCCGTATGTTTACTTAAATAATAGAAGAAATAAAAAAGATGTGGTTTTTCATTCTTATTTTAAGGGAAAAAAATACTACGTGCAGATAAAAAAATAAAGTCAAGACATTGCACTTTCCCACTATTGTTATGCATTCAGCTTAAGAATTTGCTGATCTTATTTGGTTCAACTGAGGGCTTTGAAGCCAAATATAATTGCTGTTAAATGTAGACACAAATCTGCGATAAATATAAATATAATGAGCAAAATGTCCTTCTTTTCAGAAAGGTCATTAGATGCTGATTTTTTACAAATCTTTAAAATTGACTGTTTCTCACTAATTGACTAGAATTTGTTGTGTACTGTAGCGATATGAGTTCAATAGGTGCTTCAATTTGAGGAACTTACAGTAACCTTCCTCCACGGTTACAAATTTCTAAATTGTTCACAAAGACCTGTTATGCCACAGCAAAAAAAAACACAAAAAATCACAGCCCCTTTTAGCACTTATATCTGGAGAACAAAGATAATTTCTCATAATTACCCTGCCCTTCCATCTACAGTGTACTTCACATCAAGAAAGGGTGGAATCACCAAATTTGAGCTATTTTCTTTCTGATTAATACAAATGCTGCTTCCCCAAATGATTATTTATCTTAAGTGCTAGTGCTTATGTGTAAGTGGTCCCGTGTGTATTTGGTTAACTCCTCTGATTAATGTGTGTTAAACACTCAGTGCAGCATTGCTGCTGCTCTTTATTGAAAATGTATTAAAACTGTCTGTGATTGATTCTCAGCCTTTTTTTTACATAGTGCGTATGTTCTAGAGTGAGGTCAATGGGAATGTATTTATCTTTCTGTCTGATTTGCTGAGTCCATTCTTACATTTCAATTAATCTTGCTAAAGTTCTCTAATTGGGTAAGCTCCAGGTGTAACCAATCATCTGTCTAATGGCCTGTTTCACTCCAAACCAAGTGCTATAGTCACTTATGCTATTCCTCTCACTCGACGAGGCTGGCTGACCCTTTATATTTACAGGAAGGAGCCTGGATGATTGACGAGGTATTATTTTAACTCCAGGAGCCTCCCTGCTCCGCACTCGTCCAGTGAGCCCATAAAGAATGGGAATGTCCTTAAAAATGGTGGACTTTAATCGATTTCCGGGTAACGTGAGGAGACCAGGAGGGATGGAATCAGCGATTGGAATGAACCGCTAGTTATATGGAGTAACACTGATGACATATCGAGTACTGCTACAGAAACCCAGTGCTGGCATTTGAGAAGGAACATCCATACCAATGTCTTTATGTTAGGCCGTAAAGCATACAGCAACATATATATTTATGCAAAGTCCTTGCTGTATGACACTTTCCATTCACATTCCAATTGAGTTGAAAGTAATGTCTGTAACAATGTTTTAGTTGACAGGTTTTTTTAGTCAACACATTTAAAGATATTGATTAGCCCACATTTTAAAATGCTTCACTGTTCAATAAAAGTGCTCAAATGAAAAGCTGTTCCATCAATATGTTTAGTTATAATTCTAGTCATCAACAAGTATTTGTGGGAATTAATACAAAAAGAAAAGGACTGCAGATCTATTGCATTTGAACAATTGTTCTGGAATGTCTGGCAAACTGAGCCTGGCCATCTAGTCTGGAAATGAAATGAGGTAAAAGTGTGGACAAATAAATAGGGAAATAGCTATTATGTCCAAGTGACTGCGGAATGATTGTGGAATGATTGTTGTTCCCAGACATGGTGGTTTGAGTATCTCAGAAACTGCTAGTCTCTTGGGATTGTCACACACACCAGTCTCTAGAGTTTACAGAGAATGGTGCACAAAACAAGGCTGACATCAGAAATGCCATGTTAATGAGAGACGTCAGAGGAGAATGGCCAGACTGGTCAAAGCTGACAGGAAGGCGAGAGTAACTCAAAAAACCAGGCGTTATAAGAGTGGTATGCAGAAGAGCATCTCTGAACACACAACACGTTGAACTTTGAAGAGGGTGGGCTACAGCAGCAAAAGCCCAGTAAGTCTAAAAATAATAAGTAGAATGAATAAATACATAAAAAGATGTTGTGTATTCGATTTCTCCTGAGCTTCACGTGATTATTTTCAACGAATATCGAGCATTGATGTGACCAGGACTCCGAGATTAACATTTCCCTGGGATTCCTCCAGGTTGAGTCAAATAATCGCACATCGAAAATGCGACCTTTTTAAAAATGTCAGCGCGCTATCGATCGGGCCGTTTTCCATCGACGGGAAAGCGGGACCACGGAAGGGAATTGCCGTGGCTGGCGAGCAGCAGCGAAGTTGCCGAGGCAGGCACATTAAAAGTTTGTCGTCAAAGTAAGTTGGGCTCGTGCGTATTCTCCCGCTCCCCATCTGCTGCGGCGCGGTGTGTGAGCAAGCGGATGAGCCGACAGACGATCCGCGGCACGAATGCACACTCATCTCTTCTCCGCGCGTCTGGTTCGCGGGCTTTTGTGTGGCTTCTGAGAATGTGAGGACATCGTATGTGAACGGTTCTGTAAGCGTCGCGCGATTGAGAGTAATTGCTCGCGTACTCCAGCACCATGGCTCTTTGCTGTCGGTTTGTCAGCTGTATTTATCTTTCTCCCCTTTTTTTTATACAAAACAAAAGTGTAAAGCAAGGAAGGGAAAAAGAAATGCAAATGTGAGCCAAGTTTTCATTTTCTTTTTCTTTTTTTTGACAGGTGAAAATCCCTACTGGAAGAATAGATGGTTTCTGTACAGTGTTTTTTTGATGCATTACATTCAGCAGAGAATTTCAGCTGATTAAACCAATTACATCAATCATTTTTCTGCATACCCATCATGTACAGTGTAACTCATTGTATTTAAACGTTTGCACATAGCTTTTAATCTGGGTGGGTGTCCTGTTCATGTGGAAAATGCTTTAAGGTTCCATCAATCCTGATATGTCATTTTATTGTTGTTTTTATTATGCTTTATTGTTCGATTCATACTCTTAAGCATGAATAATGTTCCGCAATGTCTTTGGCTGTGCTTGTTATTGTATTGTCTTCTTGTCATGGCCACTTTCAGGTGTTTGTGAAGTGAGGGCTGACATCCTCCCACCTGAACTTCGCAGATGCCTTAAAGTCAGCCGCATCATTAGTTCAGTAACACGAAAGCCACAGACAGCTGACGATTCAAAGATTCGATCGGCTTCATCAGCCACGGTCTGCCCCCAGCGTTCTGGAGAAAGCACGAGTGTGGCTCTTCATGCTACCCCGTGAAACTCAGCACAAGGGCGAGAGCTGGTGGAGAACTTAAGATACTGACTGCAGATATGTCTCCCATCCTGTGAGATAGTGCACCTTTTATAGAATCAACCCTTTTACGCTTTCATGGGCAACGTGAATGTACGGCTTTCTCGAGAGGTGCGATGTCTGTCACTCCTATGGTGAGAGATAAAAGGAAGTGCCAAGGCTAATTTCACAAACAACATTAGTCCTACTATCGACACAAATGGCGGTGGTGAGACTGTGTGCGATCCCATGTAGAACTGCGATGACACCCAATTAGAAACTAGCTCTTGAGTTTGTGAGATCTTTGCTTTCTTTAGAGCCTTTTCCAGCCTTTTTCCACCTTCTACACAATTTAGAAAAATGCCTTCTGGGGTGGGTAGAGTAGGTGTGCCCATCTAATTTGCATAAAATATTCTCTAACCAATCAGATGGTGGCAGTGTTCCATTTTGTATTGATCCATTACAGCTGGCTTGCAGACTTTAATAACAAGCCATTACCATTAAACAGACAAAAAAATGTCCAACTGGATATCTGTTGAAATAATGGCATGGATTAAACTATAAAGTAAGCATAAACACGTTTACAGGTAAAGAAGTTTGATCTAGGGTGTACTTACCCTTTATTCAAAAATATGTGACTAGAATGTTCTTAACTGAACATTCTAATGCTGATGTCACAGTCACTACTGGTAATTGAAAGCAGTGGAGTTCTTGAACACTTTGAAAAAACATTCTGAAAAAACGTCCTCTTCTCAGGGTTAAAGGTTACAGAAATGTGTATTCTGTAGTCACCATTTTGTATCCTACTCAAAATAATCCAGTTTCACTTGAATTGGCATGGCTTTTCTGCAGAGTGATACTTTATCTGCATTTGTAGGCTAACTTGCCTGCATAAACTAAAGAGCTACATTGCTGTGATTGATCTGTTAGGGATTTAAATTGTTTAGCTAATGATGAGTAATGTTGCAAGCAAGCTTTGGAGATAGAATAATTAAGATAATATGGTGAGTAAAACAGGCGTATTAAAATATCTTATTAAATTAAATCATATCACTAATTGAATCTTGGCTGGTTCATGTGACTTGAATGGAAGGGGTGTGGTCTCATCTGCTGAGCAAGAAGCAAGTCATTAACCCATTGCAGGGAAGGAATCAGTTAGGAACGTTCTCATCACATATTTGTGATTATTTGTGATATGATATGTGATTGTGTTGGTTCCTTGGCTGTGAGGAGCGTTCTCATATCGTTTTCCTCCAAAAATGAAACATAAGTTACCTTGTTCATTTTTTTTAATGGCATTTGGCAGATGCTCTTATCCAGAGTGACATACAGCTGATTAGACTAAGCAGGAGACAATCCTCCCCTGGAGCAACGCAGGGTTAAGGGCCTTGCTCAAGGGCCCAACGGCTGTGCGGATCTTATTGTGGCTACACCGGGGATCGAACCACCGACATTGCGGGTCCCAGTCATGTACCCTAACCACTACGCTACAGGCCACCCTGTAAGCATAAGTTACCTGTTAGGGATGAGGTCCAATCATGTACCAGCATTGAGCTAGCCTCGGACGGTAACACAGGCCACACTGGCAGCATTCAACTTTAGCTATTTCTAGGTGAGTTTTGCCCCAACTTTGCCTGTCTCTGAAGCAGGCCGTAGCTTTTTAGTTTACAAACAAATGTTTACATCAGATTCACTACATTGTTTACATTGTTGTCCCCTACACATTTGTTTTAGCCCATATGATGTCATGATTCATATTAATTTGTTTTTAAATCTTTTATTATTATTATTATTATTATTATTATTATTATTATTATTATTATTGTAACTATGTCAGTGGCCCAATTATGAGGAAACACTTGATTCACCTCTTGAGTTAGATCACAAAGAAAGAGCAAATAATACAAGCAACAACAAAACATCAACTTTATTTTGCTACTTCAGGCCATTTGAGAACCCCTTTACAGAGAAATACATTAAACATGGCAGATATACACACCTCAACAAGACTGTTTAGGTAGGACTCTGAGAAATGCAAGCCAAGAGAAACGTAAGCTATTTAAATGCAGGATCAAACAACTTCTGGTCTGCAGACTAATCTGTTAGTACAGGCAGGCAGTTACCTGCCACACTGAGGAACCACAGAGCAGAGAGAGCATTATTATTACAGTCCCCTAGCCGCAGATCCCCGCATGTCCATCCAACCTGCCTCTCAGGCTTCTGAATCATCCTCAACATTTGTCCTTAAACTTTTGTGGTCTACCTCTCTCACCCTCCACCAACACTACCCTTTGTTTTTGAGAGAATGTTGTCCACTGTACTTACCCCGCCCTGCCGCCATCTCATGTATCCATTCAGAAATTTACAGACGAATCTCCAGACCATACGCCAGCTAACAGACAGACAATACAGTAAGATAAGCAGATGGTATGGAATAGACAGATGGGTGAACATGCCCGCCCAGATCCACGAGTAGACAGATAGACAGGCAAGGATACAAATGCATTTAAGGATAAACCCACAGGGGACGTGCATTGCAACAGCAGTCGCATATGCTGTGACATACACTCAGTGATCGCTTTATTAGGTGGACCTCCACAAGATCGTTAGTGAGCGGCAGTTCTGTGGGTGAAAACGCCCTGTTAATGACTGTGGTTAGCGGATAATGGCCTGACTGGTTCAAGCTGACAGGAAAGTGACAGTAACTGATATAAACCATTAACCACATGTTACTACAATGGTATGCAGAAGAGCACCCTCGAACACACATCATGTCAATCCTTCAGAAAAAAAAAAGTCTAATAAATGCCTAATAAAGTGGTCACTGTGTGCGCGTGCTCATCGCGGCAGCCTCTGTTAGTTCTAGGGAATACAGCGATGCTTGCGCTCTCTGCTGCGACGTGGTGTGAAAGATGTTCATCTTTCAGGTTTAGCTTCTGGAGTGCAATAAGACACCATAATCCTGATATCCACAGACATGCAGGTTAGGCTCATTAGGAGGGGTGCCCGTTCACACAAGGACAGTGTCTGAACTCGGAAGAACCCTTTCCTTAAGCTCAAGTCTCAATTAAATATAGACCCAAGTGTTAATTACTTTTCCCTTACTACTACATTTTTGTACAGTAATTGTACTCAGAAATGTGTGCATAAATCAATGAAACCCTGCATTTTAATGCAAATTAAAGGCTATTAAACTTGTGATTAAGAAAACCAGGTGATAGAGCTTTTTGCACTCTGTCCAGATTTGCTGTGCCGCAGTTCTGTACTGAATTGTGTCATAGTTCTGTTCTGAATTGTGTCGTAGTTCTGTACTGAATTGTGTCGTGTCCCTGCTCCTGCAGTCTGACTGATGAACAGTAACAGCCAGGAGAGCCATTGAGGCTCAGTTCAATCTTCTCAGCCACAGAGATGTAGACTGTTACACTTCAACAAAAACTCTTCCTGAGATTGTATAGCCAATGCAACAAATTTGCTATGTCTAAATAGATTCCTTGGAAGTCCCCCAAAGGAAGTTCTCTATAGCATTTAAAATTTTGGAATGTGTTTGACTTATTGATGGGGGTTGGGTATTTGACAAAAATGTCAATCAATGGACCTCAATGAATATATTAGTATGCAAGATGTCATTATTGTGATTATTGTACTAATTTTTTTACAATCTTCTCGACCTGTTGCTATCACAAGGAAAGGGATGGGAGGTAGGGAGTAGGTGACTCGGGGGAGGGCAAATACTTTTTTCTGATTAAAAGTGTTGTATACTTTAGTAAACAAAATACAGTATTTTACACATCATAAGACCCATAATATCTTTTAGTTTCCATTTGTCCTTTTGGAGTCTCCAAATGCTCTTTTTGGAAAACTGCCTATATATATTACATTACATTACATTACATTAAGGGCATTTGGCAGACGCTCTTATCCAGAGCGACTTACAGTTGATTAGACTAAGCAGGGGACAATCCTCCCCGGGGCAATGCAGGGTTAAGGGCCTTGCTCAAGGGCCCAATGACTGTGCGGATCTTATTGTGACTACACTGGGGATCGGACCACCGACCATGTGGGTCCCAGTCATGTACCTTAACCACTCGCTACAGGATGCTTGATATAGCCAAGCACCTCCACAATAATCTGTATCCACTCAAAAACAGAAAATTCTTTCAGTGAGAAACAAATCTTCCACTTCCACTGTGTTTGAGCTTCTGCAACTTTGATTAATCATACTTATAGTCATTCTGACTATTGGAAAACAAACCCCAAAGGGTTTCCTTTCATAAAACAGCAGGATTATGCCTGTAGTCAAAAGGGTTCAAGAATAGTAATAATTTTATATGTCATTTTCGAGCTTGTGTTAAGAAAAGGGGTAATACCTAAGGGGTTAACAAGATTTTTCAGCACGAGTGGTCGAGTGGAAAAACATTCACTCACTAATCCTGTATTTCCTGTTTACCGTAATCTTAATAATGTTCTTTATTGATGCTGTTGCAAGGGTCGTGTTTTTTTATCTACGTTTGAGGAAATGGCTGAATTATTACAGTAATGAATGTTCCCTTGATACAATTTCCCTCGTTAAAACTGTCAGCAGGATGGCGGTGACTCCCAGTGATGGTAAATTAAAAACTGTAATGTTGTACACTGTCAATAAAACCTTTTTGATTGGAAGAGATTTTGAAAATAGATGTATGCACACAATAAGTGCCCTAGGCACACGATACAGGGAATTAATATGTTCATGATGAAGACTAAAATTGATATTTTGTGGCTATTTGTTCTTCTTAAATATATCCATGTAAATGCTGTGGGGAATTTTCAGTTTACAATGAAAAGCCTCCTTGTTGTCCATCTTAATAAATCTCCTTTGTGCTTGTTACAATACATTGCATTGCATTGATTTAGCAGACAGGCTTTCCCAGACTGACTTATTATGAATGGGAGCAAAAGTGCATCCACCAAGGCTATCCACTGAGGTTATTTTTAGCTAATGTATATTCAACAAGAACATGCAATTACTTGCTGGTGTAAACAAATATGTGCAGCACATTTTGATAAGAAGTAAGAATAAGATGCACTTTTGTCACTTTATTGTGGTACTGAATTTGCAGGTCCCATCTGCATTAACCTTTTCAGCGGGCCATATGGTCTGTCAATTCACATAGTCAAAGAAACCCTATTGCTGTTGCTACAGTCCTCAAGTGTATTTGTCTCATGTACCAGACATAACTGTGATAGAGAAGCAAGCCTTCGTTTGATAGACAAGCAGCAAGAAGTAGTCCTAGAAAATCTCCAAAAATCAATAAAAGCAATGTGTGTGATTATTTTCCCTTGAACATCAGAGGCAATTAGAATGGTGTATGGCTCTGTTTTCTTCAGACTAACAGCCATTAACTAGCTAATAAGACAAACCATAGCAAACACTCAATCACAAGAATGGAGAATGTATAAAAAAAGTTATTCGGAAAATAAGGAGATTGGCTGTTCTGTTAACACAGCTTTGGGGTATTGTTCAAGCAGACAGTTTGAACACTTGCTCGTAGTGTTTGTTTTACTGTGCCAGTTTACTGGATTAATTTTAGTCTGCTAATCTGACATGATTTCACTGTCTCATTCAGTGGGCCTGTACTGTGCACTGTGTCTATGTTGTTCAGCACTCGTACAGTGGCAATGACTTGACTGAACAGTCTATGTCTAAACCAGTCTTTCAGCTGAATAATATGAGCTATTTGAGTAAGGAAATGAATCAAACATTGTAATATTTGAATCAATAATACATACATACATACATATACCGATGAGCGAAAACATTATGACCACTCACAGATGGAGCTAATAACTTAGATTTTCTTGTAACAAAGGCCCATGTCAAGGTCTGTGATATATTAGACAGTAAGTGAACCATTGGTCCCCTTAGTCAATGTGTTAGATGCCAGAGAAAGGCAGGCAAAGACCTAAGCGACTTCGACAAGGTCCATACGACTGGGTTGGAGCATCTCTGAAACGGCAAGGCTTGTGGGGTGCTCCCGGTCAGCAATGGTGAGTTACCCACCGACAGTGGTCCAAGGAGGACAAACCACCAACAATGGAAATATCAGAAACACTCTTCAGGAGGGACTTCACTAACACAAGTACAGGTTACCCAGCAAGGAGCAAACCACTAGTTTGACATAAAAACAGGATGTCGAGGTTACAGTTTGCTAAGATGTACCTAAAGGAGCCTATTGTGGCCACATGGTGAAAGATTGGTGGTGTTGTGAGTCTTTCCTAATAAAAGCAGAGCGTCTGCACTTTAAGAACATCAGATTGTTTTTTATTACTAATATAAATTTATATACAGAGCCAAATCAAGGAAAAATATGTCCTTTTCTGAAACATTAGAGCTCACTGTATATACAGTATACAGTAGTACCTACGTGTATATCTAAATGTGTGTACCATTCTGTCCCCATCTGCTCTTTGCAGTCAGACTCGTCCTTGGTGTCTTCAAATCTCGTTCTCAGTCTCTCTCTCGCTCCCGCTCCCTGTGTCTCGGTGGTTGGCACTCGCTCTGGCAGATGAAACTCTCTGTTCCCCCAGTGGGTGGCATTTGTAAGAGGGTTGGCATGAAGCCTCGCTCCTGTCCCTCTGGCCATTGTTTACAGCAATTGGTCCTGAAGTCCCATAAATCTTTAATCGGCAGCCATTTCAGAACAAGCTGCACATTTGTATGTGGTCTTTAGGCAATGGGGCTAGGTATAACATACTGCACTGTGTGGACTGTAGTTGAACTATACTGTAGTAGTTTTAATACATTTTGTGGCAGTTTGCTGGTAGTTCAGCTACATTCAGATTTGTGTAATTGTAGTGCACAATTACCCTATTGCAATTTTTAGTTGTTGTTAACAACAGGATCTACCATCTTCTTTTGACCATTCCCTCTAATTCTGGTTGGTGAGAAGCACTCCACTCCACTATATTTGCTAGTGGTCACCTGGCAATTGCTACACAGTGCTGGTTTTTTGTGTAAAAACATGGTTCAGCACAGGATAATGATTAACTTGTACCCTTATAGTTTGCTAGATCAGTTAGTTATATAACATTAAGGCTGTTTCAATTACCAAATAGTTGTTATGATTGCTTTTAGCAGTGTAGATTTTGCTACATAGAAAGTGTTACCTGGTTCTCTTTTTAGGCAGCTTTGCTGTAGTTTAAGGACTTTCAGTGGGAAGTTCAGTACTTGGTCATTTGCACAGCTATGTTTTAAGAGTAGTTCCTCAACACTGGTGGTGAGGGCATAAGCTGTCAGGATTTGCACCTGGGTGGAACCCTCCCAAATCTATTTAGCCTCTGATCCCACAGGCCTCCCAGAATGTGACCGTTGGTTTGAGCTCAGTGAAGGTGTTGGTAATATTAATCTTGAAATTAAATTGAGCCAGAAAACCAGTAAAGGTGTGCCTGTGATACCTATGCAGACCTTATTCACATATTATTCTCTTCTTATTTGATGTCAAGTAATGACTGTGTATTTCTGAGCTTTTTTTTCCTTTTTCCATCAGCAGGCTTCAGAACACACTGTAATGCAATTAGATTACATTAAGCATATTTACTGTGATAAAGACTGGGAATAAAATAAAAAGCTTTGAATACAGAATTATAGGTTTACATGGTTTATCTATCAAAGAAAAATAAATACTTGTTTCTTCAATTCTGTTCTGAATACTTCCGCTGATTAATCCAGCCGCCCCTTTAAAACAGCCGCCCCATTAAAGTGCATCTCACAGTTTTAATCTTGGTTAATGTAGAAAGCTACATGTGCTGTAGCCTATCCCTACCCTGTTGTAAGGTGAAAGAGATGACTGAATTAATAGGGTGTTTACTTAGTGTGTATTTTTGCCATGGTTAATATTCTAATTTGGTACAAATGATGAATAAAACATGCGTAATTGCTTTACTGTGCCTTATACTGTAATTAACAAAAATATTTTTGCTCAAGAATGTTAATTGAGCTTACTGTTACTCATTAAGCATACATTCCTGAAGACTATGGAGCCAGTGTTTATATTTTCATTGGACTGTGTGACCCAGTCTCTGAGCTCTCACCCCAATTGTCAGCCAAAATTATCTCTCTCTCTCTTTCTCTCTCTCTCTCTCTCTCATATAATGTAATAACATATGCTGTACATGAAGAGGTAGAAAATAACTAAAATGAGGAAATAAAATATGTGTCAAGGTAACTTGCTCAAGCTCACTGCTGGAATGATGGTGTGATGGAAGAAAATAAATATGTTGCTGCTGGTGATGAAAGAGAGAAATAGCAGGAGGAGAAAAGGAGTGATTGAGCAAAGGGGAAAAGAGAAAAGAGAAGGGAATTTGGGACTGCTTTTACTGCACAGCTCTGCTCAGGAGGTACAGTAAATTCAAACGGCGGTGACTACGAGGACAAATTAGAACAGAATACATCGAGAGGAGAGGTGGGGGGGGAATGACCAATTAGCACCTTTAGTGCCCTGAACATTCAAACTGGGCAATTCTTTAAAACAAATAAATAAATAAAAAATGTACAAATACTGGCTCGGTACAACATCCCACACAAATCTGAGTGACCATAAATAATTCAACGTGGCATTACTAAAACATGATGCAAATAAAGAGGCCAAGGTTGCAAATGGCAATTTGGATGCTAATCTAAAATTCTAATTCCAAGGGAACGATGCGAGCAGGCATATATGGATTTATTTGCATAGATAATTTTAAGTTAACCCTTTACTGCTCTGGTCAAATGGGCTGTATCATTTTAATGGGGTTTTTTGTAGTGAGTGAGTTCACTTGAGGTTAACATAACAGGACACATTTATGTATTTTAAATCATACAATAATACGATTTGAAATGGTTGTGAATGTTTTCTGAATTGCGAGATGAGTGATTTGATCAGTACACGTATGTCCTTCATTAGTTGGCAGTGAAAAGCGAAAAGGAAAATCAAGGTCATCTTGTCCTTTATTTTTTATTTTTTGATGCACACCAAAGGTCTATGACTGTTTACTCATAGCTGTTCATATTCCATTTTACAGCATGAATAATTACCTCTTTGCCGTACAGTATGACATTAACAAGACAATTAAGGATGTCGACACATACTGGTAGTTATAGCCGGTAGCAAGCCTGAATGACCTCTTTCCCATTATTTATTTTGTATTCCTCTTTTACAATATACAGTACAGTCATGTTGTCATTATGTTGTGTGTGTGTAGAATTTAGAGGAAAAAAATGAATTAATTCCATTTTGGAATAAGGCTGTAACATAACAAAATGTGGGAAAAGTGAAGCGCTGTGCATACTTTCCGGATGCACTGTAGACTGTATTTCATATTTTCGTCCCTTAGTGTAGTTCTTAAGTACAGTATCATTTCCTGGTCAGATTGCTAAACTGCTTGCTAGCTCGAGAGCTGTGCTCGATGGCAGAAAGATGACTGTTGTTGTGTGTGTACCAAGCATCAGTGAGTAGGTAAGTTATGTTAGCTTAGACCAGATACATGAAGGAGCTGCTTGCCGTGTCACAGGAATGCCAGTGGAAGCAGTACAAGCATGTATGATATGTAATGGAATTCTGTGGAAGCGCTATTTTATATGTATTTTCTTTCTTTTTTTGGCGGGGGGGTGAATTTGGTCTCTCGCATGTCATTGTACATTGTTATTGGTTCATGTATCATGTGGCATGGTTGCCTAGAGGATCCAGGTACTTTCATGCTGGCTACAAAATTAACTGTCTGTCTTGGCAGCTAGATGTCAAGGTAGTTTTGTTAGCTTTTCAGCTGAAGGTTTCGTATACAGCAAATTACTGCTGTACTGCTTGCACATATTGATACTGGTGAACAGTCAACTTCAAATGTTAATATTTTCAGTGTCTAATTATTTTTCTGTATATTTATAAAGAGGGGGACATTGATCCTGTCAACAAATTAGTGTGTGACTGACTGGTAGTCAGCTAGCAGCCATGCCAATCAGCAGTAGAACTCCTGATTTACTATTATTTTAGATAATTTATTTATTATTTATTAATATATATAAAAATATATATTTACAGCACATGTAAAATACAGTATCATTCATTTCATAAATGACACATACAAACAATAAATAAATTATATCATTTGGAAGGAGGAAAAAAATGCATAATTGAATATTTCTGGGAAAAGCCAACTGAAACTTTTTTGTATGAGTGAATGAGTGCAGGGCTTCTCTACCTCCTGGCATTTGTACCAGTAAAATTATGCGTATCACGTTCCTTCTTACATTCATTCAAACATACGTCACATACAGTACATCCATTACATGCATACACACATACATATGTAAATATATACACCCAGAGTACATACTTCACTGTGTGCTGCTGCGTGTGTTAACTGCGAGTGTCT
Source organism: Conger conger (assembly GCF_963514075.1). Classification (NCBI taxonomy): domain Eukaryota; kingdom Metazoa; phylum Chordata; class Actinopteri; order Anguilliformes; family Congridae; genus Conger; species Conger conger. The sequence goes on from NC_083776.1 coordinate 24,152,142, forward strand.
CTGTCATGTCATGGTTCTGCTTCAGCAGTGTCATGTCTAATAAATTAGGGCGACTCAATACAGCGGGGAAACGCCAAACCTCAGATCAGCAGATTCTCCCTGTGAAGTGGATGTTATGGGTACAGTTAGACAGAGATGAAATGAGAAAAGGACAGGGGGCAGTGAAGGAGAAAGGAGGAATACGGGAGGAGTGGCAGCCCGGAGAGGGACAGAAAAGCGAGAGACAGGAGCTGAGAAGGAAAGAGAGGAGATGGAGTAAGGAGAGGTGGACCATAAACTGAAGGACAGGGGCAGGTTTGAAGTGTACCTGCCTGGAGAAGCAGCAGTCTCTGGACCCTTCTCTAGAGACTCCCTGCGTCCGCTCATGCACAGAGACTAATGGGAGGCAGAACCAGGCTGTCGGACACAACCCGGGGCCCCGCTAACGTGCTACACACCCCGCTAACACGCTACACGCCCTGACACCCTTCTGACGGCGGCAGGCTTTGTTCTGTGCCGCGCTGGCCGCGGGGAGGAGGTTCCACCCGAGCTGCAGACGTGTAGCCTGCCAGGCAGGGCCCCGGTGTCACTCGGTTCAGCCTGATATCTCAGACTCCTCCTCAGACGTATCTCTCCAACGACTCCCCTGGTCTGGGTCCTCTGGGGACGGGCTTCTCTCTCTCTCTCTCTCTCTCTCTCTCTCTCAGAAACCAGACCCCTCTATGGAGCAACAGTATCGTATTGTTATTTTAGTTTATTTTACCTTCATTCAAGCGGACAGATACATTCAGTTCTCACTTGGCAACCTGGGGAATTGCATTGGGTGTCATATGTCAAACACAGACGCACATGCACTCATACACACGCACACACACACACACACACATACACACACACACACACACTTTAAGGCATGTGTACAGCAACTGGGCCAGGCGAGAGCAGTGATTGTGGGAGTGTTTGATGTGGTGGGTGTATATATCACATCTCTGTGGAATAGAACAAACAGCAGCATGTGGTAAGCCCAAAAACAAAGGAAAAGATTTTCATTAAATAGGCAAGAATATTTCCTTAAATACATAACTCATTTGTTGTTACTTGGAAAGCAGTGTACAGAACTGTCCTATTTTACATAGAGCCTCTGAAATTTCCCACTGAAAATAATGACATGCATTTGCATTTCGATACTGCATACTGTAGATTAAGAGGGCACTATTTCTCACTGGTAGCAGTGTTGGCAAATGCATTATTTTTTGGGGGCTAATTGTATCCATTAGCATTGCATATTTCACTTGAAATAATGTTTGCTCCGACATATTGGAACACATAAATGCACAATACCCAATATATAACATGAACCTTGACGCTGTGTTGTTTCAACAACCATCTCAGCCACTGCGTGAAAACCGCAGGTAGCAGTCTGTGTTGGGTTCACCATTTCTCTACCCTCCAGCAAAGTCTATCCCCCTCATTCCCTCAAAAGAAAACTGACTGGATAACAAAAAGAAAAGAAGTTTGTGGATGGAGAAGCTGTAGACCCCTAAGCGGTGTAAAAGGCAGCGGATAAATGAAAGAATAAAGAGGATGGATGGATAGCGGAGGGCTGAACCGAGCTCGTTCATTAATCTCCTGAGCTCTTCCTCTAACGGCGTCGAAACTGGGAGGGGAGGAGCTCTTGGCCCCAGTTCCCCTCACACTGCCACATGCAGTGAATTCTGCTCCAAATTGATTATATGGGTGTTAAGTTAGCATCGTGATGAATAGAGATTTTATGCAAATGAGATGTGACACAGAAACAAAGGAGGCTGTCGCGGTGAAAACTTGGCCTGTGTCCATCCAAGCTCTGTATGCGCTGCGGCTAAAAGATTAGCGCCATGCTAATAAGCACTTTTTTTTTTTTGGGGGAAATTACAGATTGCGAAAATAAATTAAGAGGAAGCAGACCTGAAATATCCTGAATTCCACTTTCCGGTTGACATCAATTGTAATTTTAATAATGTTTGTGCTGCCGGTCCTCATTAATATGCCCTATGAGTCAGTATGAAGGAAGTGTTCAATAATGGATCACTTTGTTATAGAGTGTTGCTGAGTCATCCTAGGTAGAACCGTCTTATATAAGTATAGTCATTTTCTGTGCTTATTCTTAGTTTAATTTTGTGTCATGTTATTGTGACGTAATGGGAAGTGATTCATCTAATAAATCCAAATCCACATTTTAAAGTTGTCGTAAATGGTGTGTCTTCCATTTACATTTCCAGCTGTTGATTTAGCTAGGAAGAAATGTACTGGGTATGTGCAGAACACCAGTGCAAAACAAGCCCAGCTTGTTTCTGCTACATTGATGTGTAGTGAGCATTCTGGCACAAAACGGCTGCCGTCACAACACCCAGGCAGGTGCAGCAGATTGGAGGTGGTTGAGGGATGCTTCTCCCCCATCACTATGAAGCACTTTGAGTGTGAGAAAAGGCTAAAGCACTATATAAATATAAATGCATCTGTCCGTCCACAGTCCTTGGTCCCCTGGTCCTTGGCTGCTTCCACACTGCAGGCATGCCGTGTCTATGGGAATTGTGTGGCGATGCTTCATTTGCAGTCACCCACGTCTGCATGGAGCTACTCATTCATGTGATCAGTGATTCTGAACAGCGTCTCATGCAGCAGGACGCCCCGAAAGTGGGGGCCCTCCGAGGCAGGGTCTGAGAGAACCCCCACGTTGGAGGTTTTTTTCCCCCCGCAACCTTAATTGAATTTCCTAAAGTATAACGCTTTTAATTATTTTTCATTAATACGCTTTAGTGCCTAATGAAGTCTCACTGTATTAATGTCACATTATGTTGGAAATGGATAAAGATTGAATACTCTGGACTAATTTATAGACTTTTAATCAGTCCGATCAGTTTCTAGTCAATTCATATTTAAATTTTCTTGTAGTGTGCTCTGGCAAAATGTTAATTTTGAAAGAGGTTCCTTATTTAGTATTGCTTAATTAATGAACCTACCAACATCTGAAATGTGTGAGCTCCTAAACACTGAAAGTGTACACAGTTTGAAACTTGACCACCTCCGAAACAAATAATTTACGGCATTTAAGAAAACTGCTTCGATTACTGCTCAGAGGGTAGATAAAATGCATTCGCTGAGATTGACCAACACATCCACGCTGATGGCGAATTCAGATAATCGTTTTCAGCGGGAGAAGCAAGGTGCTCTTGGCCGTTATGTTGATATGCAGAACATTCTGGATTCCCCAGGCTGTAGCTACACGCTGTATCTGAAGTGACTTCAAATGCAGTTTCTGACTCTTTTCCACAACTAGACTCTATCCCTCAGCCGCTAAGAAAAGAGAAGCTGCACTTGAACTTGAATGCCCTGAAGATAAACAGGAAGATACGTCTGATATTGTTCCATGTATTTGTCATTGTTTGTAATGCTCTGAATCTGGAAGAGAGCATAACAGGAGGTGTCGGATACGGAGAGGATGGTGTGTGTGTGTGTGTGTGTGTGTGTGGGATACGGAGAGGGTGCTCTGTGTGTGTGTGTGTGTGTGTGTGTGTGTGTGGGATCTGGAGAGGGTGCTGTGTGTGTGTGTGTGGTTGGGATACAGAGAGGGTGGTGTGTGTGTGTGCGTGTGTGTATCGGATACAGTGAGGGTGCTGTGTGCTGTGTGTGTGTGTGTGTGTGTGTCGGATATGGAGAGGGTGCTGTGTGTGTGTGTGTGGTTGGGATACAGAGAGGGTGGTGTGTGTGTGTGCGTGTGTGTATCGGATACAGTGAGGGTGCTGTGTGCTGTGTGTGTGTGTGTGGGATATAGAGAGGGTGTGTCTGTATGTGTGTGTGTGTGTGTTGGATATGGAGAGGGTGTGTGCATGTGTGTGTGTGTGTGTCAGATTCACAGAGGGTGCTGTGTGTGTGTGTGTGTGTGTGTGTGTGAGGTGTGTGTCAGATAGAGGGAGTCAGGATTGTGTATGTGTCGGATTCAGAGGGTGGATTATGTGGGTGTGTCAGACACAGAGAGTGGACATTGTATTGGTGTGTGTGTGTGTGTGTGTGTTTGTGACATTGTGTGTGTGTGTCAGATACAGAGAGTGGATTTTGTGTGTGTGTGTGTCGGATGGAGAGAGTGCATTTTGTGTGTGAGATACAGAGAGTGGATGGTGTGTGTGTGTGTGTGTGTGTGTGTTAGATGGAGAGAGCGCATTTGTGTGTGTCAGATACAGAGAATGGCTATTGTACGTGTGTGTTTCAGATGGAGGGAGTGCGTTTTGTGTGTGAGATACCGAGAGTGGATGTGTGTATGTGTGTGTGTCAGATGGAGAGAATGGCTATTGTACGTGTGTGTTTCAGATGGAGGGAGTGCGTTTTGTGTGTGAGATACCGAGAGTGGATGTGTGTATGTGTGTGTGTCAGATGGAGAGAGTGGACGTTGTGTGTCGAGGACAGAGAGCGGGTGTCCTGTGTGTGGCCTGTTGGTGAGGGTCGTTGGCCAAGGAGACTTGGACCGTCCCGTGCTCAGGTGGTCAGGCTGTTCCCCAGAGATGTGTGTGACCGTGCATGTAGAATAGAGTCACAGTTCAAACATGGTCAGATGGTGAGACCGCAGCCTGGTGACCGCGCGTGTGGAACAGGTGTTCAGTCCAGAGGGTCACTTTTCTCCACTTCCTGTTCCAGGTCTGAGGGACAGCAGCTGCTCCTGCATTCTACAGCCAGCAAGCTGGGCCAATCATCAGTCTAGGATAGGATCATGTGCACAGGTGAACTGTGCTGTTCATGCAGCATGTATCGATGCTGGTATGTGGGGACCTGTATAACCTGTGCACATTCATGCTAAACTGCGAGCAGAGCAGTCGGCAACAGACTTCAGCTCATAAGCACATCCGTGTATGCATACAGAGCAGTCTACAATACTTTCAGAGTATCTGCAACTCGCAAAGATGGCCGTCGGTGCATATGAAGCAGTCTGCAGTTCATAAAAATGTCTGTCAATGCATACAGAGCAGTCTGTAACTCATAAAGAAGTCTATCAGTGCATACAAAGCAATCTGCAGGCTCTCAAAGATGTCCATCAGTGCATACAAAGCAGTCTGCAGCTCTCGAAGATGGCGTCAATGCATATAGAGTAGTCTGTAGCTAATAAAGATGTCAGTCAGTGCATATAGAGCAGTCTGTAGCTAATAAAGATGTCAGTCAGTGCATACAGAGCAGTCTACAGGTCATAAAGATGGCCGCCAATGCATATAGAGCAGTCTGTAGCTCATAAGGCAGTCTGTGTCTACACACACAGAGCAGTCTGCAATAGGAGCGTCTGCAGCTCAGGAAGACACAGAATGGAGGACAGGGCTGGCCAGCTGACAGGCACATAGGCATGTTGGGTGGTGATGTACAGTAATGAGACAGTAATGCCTCACATTCTAACAGTGCTCTACAGCACGCTGTGGGGACACTATAGAACTGAGCTGAGAGCTGTGTACTCTGAAGACTATACATTTGCCCACGAGCCATTCACTCAGTCAGCTTTTGCTGCTTGTGAGGCCTGCCTTTCTGTATGGAAGTTTGGAAATTATTGAAACTTTGAAAAAAACAACACGGAAATATGATTTCAGAAAGTCCAGAAAGATTTCTGCATCACGCTTCACTAGAATGGTGTGTGCGAGTGGGTGTGGAAAATATGCATAATTAATTTGCAATATGCATTTTGGGTTTGCAATAGATCTCATGGCAGTATAATGGTACAATTACAATTAATTGTCGGAAAAGTTGTGTGTCTGTTTGATGAACACAAACTGCCGTCTTAATGGGTCTTCTCACTGATAAGAGCTGCTTCTAATAACATGTTGTTTTCATTATATTTTACTTTTGACAATGCCCAGATCAGTTGTTAACCTGTTTAAGATTAAGAAATCATATTACAATTCTGCATTATGCACATAATAGATCAAATGTTCAACTCTCTTTGATTCTGGAACTTTAAATGACAACTTTTACTGAGAGCTCATGATTATTTCAAAGAGTGCAAGACTAAAATAAAATGGCAAATCTATTAATATTATTTCTGAACATTTTTAACTTAGGTGAATGTTGTTTTAGGGTTTATATTTTTCACTTTACCAGCTCAATCCTGTATTGGATAGTCGTGTTCCATTACATTATATTTTGATCTCTTAGGAGACATGTTTGGGAGAGAGATTGTAGGTTCTATAAATGGAAAGCGTGAGACTATGGTTGCAGGCAATCTTTTATCTTGTACGATGGCTCAAGTATTTCATGGCTAGTATATTTGATATTGTTTTGTTCAGTCATCTGGAAGAGGGATGTTTGAGTGTAAAATATTCAACATGTATATTTATTTTGCCCTGTGCAAGTGGTAATTATTCTGTGACAATGCTGTCAAGCTAAAGTTGATGCATTTGCCAGGTAGTAAAAAGCAAAACAAGTTGCGTTTCCCACAACTGCAACCAATTTACACCTTGCAGCATCAATCTTATCCATTTACTGTCGTAGCCTACCAAATGTTTGCTGACATACCCAAAAACCTGAAACGCAAGACGCTCTTTTTACAATTATAGTAAAATACTACAGCCTAGAATTACGAGTTGCTTTTCATTCCATTCAAGTTTCTATTTAAAGAATATAGTTTTGAAATATATTCTATGGCATTCTAGTATTTATTCTTGATGTATCAACAATTTCATGATTGTATATATTTTATCTTTGGGATTGTACCTACTGTATCTGTATATTTTTTCCTCTGGGGTTTTTATGGCAATTTTTAACCAGTGGCTGGTTCTTGATGTTTCTCCATTGCGCAGTATTTTAATTAAAAAGCATCTATAGAAGTGCATATTTTAACCAAACATAAATGACTTCCAGATGTACCATTTTCAATATTTCCGTAACTATGATAAAGATAACAAAAACAACATATTCTCAAATGAAATATTTCTAATGTTCCAGATATAACCCATATAGTATTCACAGTTCTACACCGACAAAGCAAAGGTCAAATGAGTTATTAAAATATGTTGAACTCCATACACATTTGATATATGAGTTAGCATTCCCTGGAGCTTGGGTATTTTTTCATGATTAAGCGAATGCTGCCTGTTGGGCCACGGGGATTGTAGGAATGTGGGAAAGGTTCTCCATTTAATTCCCAGCATGGTGGGGATTGATTGTTCCTAGTTCTCCGAAGCAGAAAAGGCACCTAATTGAGAACAAACCCGTCTGAAAGGTTAGTCAAGTCTAGGTTAACCAAGCAATGTGTCTTCCGGCTGATATTGATTTCAACATTTTAGATTTATGAAAGAAAAATATGCTTGCTTAGGTGAGATTTGCAGTTGTCATGTTTGCAGTTCCTTTACTTATTTATTTGCTGTTGCTTTCTGTTTTTTTTAGTATCTGTGTGAATCTGTAATGAAGGATAGGTTAATATGTGCAAAGTAGGTTAATATGCAGAAATAAACCCTGAATCCTCCGACACTTTGTTCCAAAAGACTGGTGTAAAGCGGAATTATCTCCAGACGGTAAATCCTGGCTTTGGTGTGTCTATTGTTAGTAAAGGCCTGTGCCTTGTAGATATACCTGCCTATAGTTACAATATAAATGTGTGTTGTCCGTGTGTGTTAATGTGCGTGTTTAACTCTCGGTACTGAAGGCAGGATGCTTTTATTTGTTAATGGTTACAATGCAGTCTGGATGTTTTGGGCACTCCAGGACTGGACACTAATTAATATTGAAATGCCTGCTGGTTATTGCTGTGTAAATGTGTGTTTTGTAATGATCTGGCACTGAAGGCTGTTTCGCTGATTATCATTTCAAAAGCTTTCAGTGATGAGCAGAAAACTGATCCAGGAGGAGGATCTGCATAAAACCTGCTACCTTTTATTACCTCAGTCAACTCCATTTCCCAGCCTGCCGTGGAAACAGTCCAGCCAATAATGTTTGCTGACTGACTGGCACTGCAGGTGGGGAACATGATCCAGTTTAACCTTGTTTGGGACTAATAAGGCAGATTGAACAGAGAAGGGGATCCAGTGCAAACTAATGGCAGCTGATGTTGGAGGAGAATGGACTCCAGATTAATCCGCTTACTGGCTGATTATGTTGAAGCTGTACAGTATCCAGTGTAGCCTGGTGACTGGCTGATTATATTGAATGGAGAAGTGTCCAGTGTAGTCTGGTAAATGGCTGATTATTTTGAGAAGGCAATATTGTGTCCAGTGTACTGTAGCCTGGTAGTGACTGATTATTTTGAAGTGGAACAGTGTCCAGTTTAGCCTGTAACTGGCTGTTGTAAAATAAAACGTTGTTAGTTAGCTGATACTTTTATACAAAGTAAATTACAGTTGATTAGACTAAGCAGGGGACAATCCCTCCTGGAGCAATGTAGGGTTAAGGATGTTGCTCAACAGCTGTGCGGATCTTACTGTGGCCACACCGGGGCTTGAACCACCATCCTTACAGGTCCCAGCCATGTATATAGAGGCTACCAGGTGGCTAGGCTTGTCAATTGTAGCCTGGTGACTGGCCGATTATTTTGAAGAGGAACAGTGTCCAGTGTAGCCTGGTGACTGGCTGATTATTTTGAAGAGGAACAGTGTCCAGTGTAGCCTGGTGACTGGCTGATTATTTTGAAGAGGAACAGTGTCCAGTGTAGCCTGGTGACTGGCTGATTATTTTGAAGAAGAACAGTGTCCATTGTAGCCTGGTGACTGGCTGATTATTTTGAAGAGGAACAGCGTCCAGTGTAGCCTGGTGACTGGCTGATTATTTTGAAGAGGAACAGTGTCCAGTGTAGCCTGGTGACTGGCTTTTTATGTTGAAAATAAAACTTTGTTAGCTAGCTGATGCTTTTATCCAAAGTAAGTTACAGTTGTTTAGACAAAGCAGGGGACAATCCCCCCTGGAGCAATGTAGGATTAAGGACCTTGCTCAACAGCTGTACGGATCTACACCGGGGCTTGAACCACCAACCTTACAGGTCCCAGTCATGTATATAGAGGCTACCAGGCTGCTAGGCTTATCAATTGTAGCCTGGTGACTGGCTGATTATTTTGAGGCAGTACTGTGTCCAGTGTAGCCTGGTGACTGGCTGATTATTTTGAAGAGGAACAGTGTCCAGTGTAGCCTGGTGACTGGCTGATTATTTTGAAGAGGAACAGTGTCCAGTGTAGCCTGGTGACTGGCTGATTATTTTGAAGAAGAACAGTGTCCATTGTAGCCTGGTGACTGGCTGATTATTTTGAAGAGGAACAGCGTCCAGTGTAGCCTGGTGACTGGCTGATTATTTTGAAGAGGAACAGTGTCCAGTGTAGCCTGGTGACTGGCTTTTTATGTTGAAAATAAAACTTTGTTAGCTAGCTGATGCTTTTATCCAAAGTAAGTTACAGTTGTTTAGACAAAGCAGGGGACAATCCCCCCTGGAGCAATGTAGGATTAAGGACCTTGCTCAACAGCTGTACGGATCTACACCGGGGCTTGAACCACCAACCTTACAGGTCCCAGTCATGTATATAGAGGCTACCAGGCTGCTAGGCTTATCAATTGTAGCCTGGTGACTGGCTGATTATTTTGAGGCAGTACTGTGTCCAGTGTAGCCTGGTGACTGGCTGATTATTTTGAAGAGGAACAGTGTCCAGTGTAGCCTGGTGACTGGCTGATTATTTTGAAGAGGAACAGTGTCCAGTGTAGCCTGGTGACTGGCTGATTATTTTGAAGAAGAACAGTGTCCATTGTAGCCTGGTGACTGGCTGATTATTTTGAAGAGGAACAGCGTCCAGTGTAGCCTGGTGACTGGCTGATTATTTTGAAGAGGAACAGTGTCCAGTGTAGCCTGGTGACTGGCTTTTTATGTTGAAAATAAAACTTTGTTAGCTAGCTGATGCTTTTATCCAAAGTAAGTTACAGTTGTTTAGACAAAGCAGGGGACAATCCCCCCTGGAGCAATGTAGGATTAAGGACCTTGCTCAACAGCTGTACGGATCTACACCGGGGCTTGAACCACCAACCTTACAGGTCCCAGTCATGTATATAGAGGCTACCAGGCTGCTAGGCTTATCAATTGTAGCCTGGTGACTGGCTGATTATTTTGAGGCAGTACTGTGTCCAGTGTAACATAGTTACTGATCAGTTGCGCAGATGGGGTCAGGGGTTGTTCCCATTGAAGCTCACTTTCTGACAGATTATGCAAATGCTCCATATGCTGCACCTCTGAGGTTTGGGATCTGTGAGAAACCGAGGCGGGCGGCTGTGGCGACACGTCAGCTGTTCCCCAGGCCAGGTAACTGGGAGACGCGGGTCACATTGTGTGACAAGCTCACTGGCATGCGCTCTGTCAGCCCGTAACCAGAGGGGGCTTCATCAGAAAGCTGTCCTCGTGTACTCCGGAGGGAATGCAACGGCAAAAAGGAATAATGATTTTATGTGGATATACATTCTGCAGAGGAGACACAGCTCAAAGAAAATACATTATAGAATCATAAAGTACTAATATAGCATAGAATTTGGCACCTTTACCAATTAGAGCCTGATTTACTAGGACCTTTAGCAGGTGCAGAACCTTTTAGCACACGCAAAGCCAATAACATAACCAATGACTGGTCGGGGTATTGGTTTTGCATCAATCATTGGTTGTGTCATTAGTTTTGTGTGTGCTAAAAGGTTTTACACATGCTAAAGGTCTTCATAAATCTGGCCTTTAAATGGCTAAACATTGACAGATGGAACACCTTGTTCCAGGGGGAAACGGCTGTGGCAGAACCTACCGTTCAGGTTTCATGAACTCATTTTACTTTGTTCATTTTAGCAATGCATTGATATTGAAGTACACATCTATTGAGTGACATGAACAAGCTACAGTATATGATGTTTTTCATGATGTTACAAAAGTATATTCTATGATATGCAAGGCATTATTAAGCCATGGTTTCTTCTATGATGTGTTTGGGATGCAGGTATCAGATTTAGGCCTTATGCTGACAGCAGAATGTTCCAGAATAGCTGGAGTCTGTTTCTCTGGTAATGAAACGTTTCATGGAGGCATGGTTAATTTAGCAGTGGTGTATTCAGTCGGGACAGGTCCCACTGTATTTCACTCTCTATATTTTCCTCCCCTGCCTCTGTGTCCACGATGATTCAGTATTTGTGGGTGTACGGTGTCCATTTTAGGGTGTCCTCAGGAAAGAGAAATTTCACAAGACTGTAGGAGGTCTGGAAAATGACAGTTAGAATGAAATAATGGATATGTGATTATGAAGGGTTTTGATGATGTACAGCAGGGATACTCAACTCCACATCCTGCGGGCCGCATACTTTCTCCTACCGTGCACTATACCACCTGATTTCACTCATTATTTTACCTGTTTGGCTCAGATAATAAGCTAATTAGTAAAATCAGGAGGTGTAGCTCACGGCTGAAGCAAATGCCTGTAGACACTGCAGAGTTGAGTGGCGCTGATGTACAGTAAGTGATTATTGGTTGATACATGATGGCGTTTGGGGAGTAGTTAAACCTGATTGGATGAGTGCACTTTAGCTGGTGATTTTTTGGGGGCCAAGGTTTGAGGACTATCGGTTGATACCTGAAGTGAAATGGATACCGTTTCTAAATTTAGCCGCAGGAGTCTCTGAACAGATTACACATTCATAGGCAATCGTAAAGTGTGACAGGTTTTTTTTTCCCTCCCTGTGTTCAGGGCTCAGTTTGAGCGGAATGACTACTTGGATATTTCTTTCATTTGGATAAAAATATAGCAGAGGAATGAGATCTTGCCGAAGATGAATGAGGAGCAGCACACTGGCGTTTTCTGTAGATGTGCCGCAGGCCTGCAGGAATGCAGGGCTTTAATTAATTCCACCATTATCGGTAAATGCTGAAGAAAAGATGAAAACCTCAGAAGGCGCAGAACAGTAGACAATGTGATTTAATTACATACGTGTCGTATGTGAATTGAGGGTCCATAGAAATAGAATTTCATATTCTCTTTGGCAGTGAGAATGAACGAAAAATGCTTTGTAGAAAAAAATTATACAACGTAGTTATGTTATAGGTTGATCCTCGGGAGGATTGAGTTTATCGCTATGAGCCAATAAACTATGATTATGGGTGATAATTATGAAGTGACAGATGGAAGTTAGATGCGAAACTTCATCTCCCGTTGGACGAAATTCCACTGTCAATGAAGCTTGTTATTGGGCTTGCTGTGTTACATTAGGGCTCAGTTTGATTTCAAGTTGAACCTGAAAGGCAAAGACAGTGATTCTGTTATTTACTGAAAGCCAGAAGAGGCAAACCCAAGAGTCAAACCAGAAACAATAGCTTAATGAATGCCAGGCCACAAAATAATTATCGGCCACAGAATACTAAGTTGTAAGGGCTGGGGTGTAAAACTTATTCCATTGTGGGCTAAGTGTATGCTGTTTTTTGTTCCAACCACACGTAAACACCAGCTGAATTAACTAAGCTCACCTCCACCAGCTCACCTGGTGCAATGCATGCCCTCAGCCCACAGTGGACTGAGCGTACTTACAAATACTATTTTTAAGTACTCTGAGGTATTATGCCTTGTCATCAACAGAAACTGTTGTTTCATCACAATAATAATGTCTTGCATTGATGCCCTTTTACCAAAGGCTTTCAATCGATTTTAGCTCACTTCACATCAAACTGTGTCTGTCCTGCATACCATTAACTGGGGGAAATTATCACAGCTATTATATTATATTTTCTTCCTCAATGTATTATAAATGTAAATTGTAGATAAATACGTTTTCATAACTTATGCATGTGCATAAGTATGTGTAGGTGTGTGTGTACAGTACACGTGTATGCGTGTGCATAAGTATGTATAGGTGCATGTGTACAGTGCACATGTATGTGCGTGCGTGCGCGTGTTAAGATTTCCTTCTATTTTTATCAATAGATGAAGTTTGTGCTTCGGCGGCCCGTAGATTAAAATGCCGACTTTCCCTTTTTCCGTTTGACGCGCTCTGTATGGACATATTGAAAGTGAATGTGGCGCTAATCGCAGGGCATTCATATCACCGCCGCATACTCTGTAGCGATGTGTAGCAGGTCAGATGTTACACAGGGGCTTAAAGGGCATTTAAAGGTCATCGGCAGTAATGCAGCTTTGGAGTTTCCGCTGAATGACGGGCCGGTGGTAATGAACGTCTTTAATAACGTGTGCTTAGTGTCTTAATGGCGTGTCAGACAGGGAAGCTCCTCATCAGCCTTTTCAGAGAGCGTCCGTTAAGCGCCCTTCGCTTGCGTCCGCCGGCTTGAGGAAAGGCGCCTGGTGGGCAGGCGGTCCTCCCAGCAAGACGAGGTGGGTTATGGAGCTTTTCATTAACAGGCAATTGATTCATTTTTGATTAAACTTTCTTCCCCCCCCCCTTCTGTTTTATTTATCTACTCTGCTGCTCGGTGTTGGAGTGGTCAGATGTCCATTCATTTAAAAATCGATGCGTAGTGAGGAAAGCTTTTTGGCACTCAATTTAGTTACCTCATGTTAAAGAGGCTCATTTCTGGCCTGCTATAGGGCTGAAAAGCACTTTGAATGGGCAATCCCCATATTAAAGTGACTTTTAGTCCAGGAGGAGGTCAAATCTCCAGGAGGAGGTCACATGTATCAAATAAATAACTAATACCTCATGCACACACATGCAAGCATGCACAAATGCACGCACACACACACACACACACACACACACACACACACACACATAGGAAGCATTCACAGATGTATGCTCAGAACTGTTACAAAAAGAAAGATGGTACTGACTCAACAAACCTCAAAGCACTTGGGGAAGCAGGACACATTGAAAGGACTTCAGTTGAAGGAGTGTTTAATAGAAAAGCATTAGCCTGCACCTTTTTAGAAGGTCACCGGCTAAATGCACAATGTAATCCTGGATCACGATAATCCAGGTCTATGAAATGTCACCGAAACTACCCGTTTAAACTTTATTCCTTAATAGGGTAACTAACTTTGTTCACATTGCTTTTTTGATTCATTCAGTTACCAGCTCTGCAGTTCAAGGTGTCTGGAGCCTGTTAATATCACTTTGGTTGTCATCATTTTAAAATCCCTTTTATTCATGGTTCTAAGTCTACCTTCACTCTCCACTCTGCAAATCCCTTCATTTGAATGCCTCTGATCCAATAATAAGCATTACACAAAATCAGGACATTTCAAGTATTTTCCAGAGGAATGAGAGAACGAGTGTCTTTTCTGAACTTTTCATCTCTTTGTTTTATTCATGGTTTTAATGGGGGCGACCCCATTTAATCTGTACGCCACATTGTAGAGCCAGGCATTAGGCACAAAATGAGTTCGTCTTCAGGACAGTCTGTGCATCTATGGCAAATGGCTATTATCTGTGACTTGTTGGAACCCTCACCAAATGAAAGTTTAATTGCGTTTTCTTTTTGCAAGTAAAATTTTTTTTTCTTTCAGGGTGCCACTGGCATGATAATGTGCTCTAATGATTAAGGGCCTGTCTTTTGGGCAGAACATTGCAGATGCAGGCCCTGAGCAGAACACGGCTGGTTTCTCATCCAGCTAGACACTCCACTTCCAGCTCTTCTGTGAAATATCCAGCTTTGTATATGAATGATATGGAAAAGTTGCGTAGGTTGCCCTGAATAGGATAAGTCTGTCAGGTGAGTGCATAGAGAAGTGGGTTAGGCTGCTGTAGACCTCGCTGTGCTTTCAGAAGCTCTTATAGTGCTGGATCTTAACCCATTTACAGTACATTACTTTACATTACATTAATGGCATTTGGCAGACGCTCTTAGCCAGAGCGACGTACAGTTCATTAGACTAAGTAGAAGACAATCCTCCCCTGGAGCAATGCAGGATTAAGGGCCTTGCTCAAGGGCCCAACGGCTGTACGGACCTTGCGGGTCCCAGTCATGTACCTTAACCACTTAACCACTTATTATTCCCACCTAGGTCAAATACTTATGAGTATTAATAAATTTAATTATCTATATATTAGTTGTCACATACTGTAAGTATTTGTTAATACATTGATATAATGTATTTTTAAAACAACACACAGTAAACACATTTCATAGGAATTAAATGACACTGAATATGTATTTGACAAAGATCTGATTCTACTACACCCCTCTTGTTAACTCTAATTCCTCTCTGACAGTGCCTATTTACACATTATATGCAGCAATACAGCATATAGAAAGAATTGTTACACTGTACCACTGTACTTAAATTGTAACTAATTTGGCAACAAGAGGTTATTATTGAGTAACTCCAATGTAGGGAACATGGAACAACAGTTAGTGGTATTCTAAATGACAAATGTGAATATATTTATATATTTTAATTACACTCATAGGCTATGTCTTCATTATGATACACAACAAATAAACATTGCAGGTTCATTTAACAACATGTCTTCATAATATGGTTTAATTTTAGCGAGAGAGATGTAACACGGCTGGCCTTGTTTCACGCGTGATTAAGAATATCGTTTCTTGTTGGTCCATGTTACCGACGTTGGAGCTACTCAATAATAACCTCTTGTTACTAAATTAGTTACTATTTAAATACACAGGTACAGTGTAGCCATTCTTTCTACATGCTGTATTGCTGCATATAATGTGTAAATAGGCACTTTCAGAGAGGAATTAGAGTTAACAGGAACATAAGTAGAGGGGTATAATAAAATCAGACCTTGGTCAAATACATATCAATTAGTTACTCAATAATAACCTCTTGGTACCACATTAGTTACTATGTAACTACACAGATATAGCTGAAACTTAATGTCAAGTGTTTACAAAATTATTCCCTCATACCTGTCTCCTACCCCAAGGTGGTAGCTTCTATTGATTTCTGCTGGCATGGAGAAATTACACAAATGAGTGAGAGTGAAGCCGGCTCTCTCTGGAGCTTGTTTGTAATGATCCCTGAGACGTATGATTAAGACGTGTAGGGCCGGACGAGAGCACAGCTCCTGGACGAGAGCACAGCTCCTGGACGAGAGCGCAGCTCCTGGACGGGGCTCAAGGGCAGTGGATTTGGGGAGGAAAGCGGACTCCTCAGCAGTTCTATTTCCTCCCGCTGCTGGGTGTTTTCTGCGAGGATCAGGCCAGGCGCACAGGGACAGCGCACCGCTGGAGACTTTCCAAATTTCCAGATTTTCGGCTCACCGCTGTTAGTTCTGGGGTCACATCGCTCTCGCGAATCCTTCTCCGACTTTATAAACTGGCACAGCAGTTTCTCCCGGGCCCTGCGCTTCGGAGGGAAGTGGACGAGATGGCGTTTTGCACTCTACCCGAGGCCCCGCTGTTAAAAAGCACAAACTGGACTGGATGGTGATAATCAGTGGATGTCCTGACTGAACGGTGGTGGTCTGGTTCAGAGGATATTCGGATTGAATGGGGATAAACTGGGCCTTCAGACTAGATAGCAAGTGGTCAGTGAAGAGGTCTGTAGATTGGATCAGGAGATATGCAGTATAGATGGATGAAGGCAGTGGATTGGTCAATATTTTTTGCCTGGAAGCCACCTGTTGGTCAGTTCATTTAAAAAGAGGCCCGCATGTACTTGCCTCAACTCGAAAGCAGGGGCCCCTGGGTAGGATTTAGGAGCGCTGATGGTCACTTATGAAGACATCACATTACTGTACGTGCTGGTTAAATCAGGGCAAGCATGCATGCACTGTGCTCACTGGCTAATCCTCTTCAAATCACATTTGCACCGTAGACTTCTGGGATATTAAGTGTGGTTAATAGGTTAGGATGAAGCAGTGCAGAAGAAATGCGCCTCTCAGGATTCCCAGAAACAACTGAGGAGCAGCGAAGAAGCCGGCACTCGGTTACCATGGTGACAATGGAGAGAGACGAGGAGGAGAAATTTTAAAATTTCATTTTTAAAAAGCGTCTGCAATATGAACACTGTGAAGGACTGTCTGGTCGTACTGTGAATTCAGCTTCCCTCAAAATGACCTATTTATAACAGGAGAACAGTCTAAGCTCCATATCCCATAGTTCTGCTCTTATTATTTAAAAAAACTAATTTAATGTAAACTCTCAGGGTATAATTACAGTGAAAATACAAGCTTGGTACTGTAAATGTACAGTATTGTACTATACATTAAAGACCAGGCTGTAAAAAATATGTACTGTTACTATAGAAGTATATTAAAATATATTAAAGCACTATACTACATGAGTGTGCTGTAAATATAGCAAATATAAGTGCAATACTCTTATGTAAGTACAGTTCCACTGTGTAAATATAGTGGTGTACTATAGATACTGAAGTAATATATCAATATCAATAAATACATAAATAAATGGCCTTCAAATATATAGTTGAATATAAGTGCAGTAATGTTCTGTAAATGACCTGGTGATAAACACGAGCAGACAAGTCCAATAATGCAGCGGATGCAAATATTTCCAGAGATCCTGCCCATCTGTGAATGGATATTTATCCTGCTGTTTGCTAGTAAAACACAAATCTCTGCATTCAGCAGATATTAAAATGAATACAAGCAATGCCAATTGTTCACTGTGGGATGCAGATCCACAGGAAATAGGGGGTTTGAGGATTTCTCTCTGGAAATGTTTTGAATAATTTACACGGCTGTTGCTGGAAAGGGCGGCAGAGGGAACATTACTCATTTGTTCAGAATTGCTAGAAGCTTCTGTGAAGAAACTATTCTTAAATTCCTCCAGGTGAATGAGAACATCGTGTTACTTGTGGCAAATAACTGAGTGAATTTCATACAAACGTGCAGAGAAATGACATACCGTACATTAAAATGAAAGGAAAGTGTGTGTCTGTGTGTGTGCGCGCCTGTGTGTGAGTGTGTGTGTGTGTGCACGTGTGTGTGTGTGTGTGCACGTGCATGCGTGCTTATGTGTGTGCACGTGCATGTGTGCGTGCGTGCGTGTGTGTGTGTGTGTGTGCCCGTGCGTGCGTGAGTGTTTGTGTGTGTGTGTGTGTGTGTGTGCACGTGTGTATGTGTGTGCATGCATGCGTGTGTGCATGTGTGTGTGTGTGCATGTGTGTGTGTGCGTGTGTGTGTGTTGAATTAAGACTGAGGTTTATCACAGCTGTTGGAACTGTTTGACATAGCCCAGAGCTGCATATTCCCTGTGTGTGCAGCTCAGCCTGTCCTTTCCAGACATAGCTGGTCTATTGGCTGTGAGACACCATCATAATTCATTCAGGGCAGTATCTTAGCTGTGTTTGGAGCAGATTCCTTATGCAGATAAATCTGTGTCTGCACTCTGTGATACAGTCATTGCACGCATTTAGCTCTGTGTGTCAGGAACTGTAAGAGCATTTAATCGCTGTGTTTTGGCTCTGTGTGTCTTCCAAGGTCGTCAGTAACTGTGAGAGTATTGCATGGCTGTGTTTTAGCTCTGTGTGTTTGGCAGGGTCGTCAGTAACTGTACTAGTATTGCATGGCTGTGTTTCAGTAGCTGTAAGATCACCGAATGATTGTGTGTTACCGCTACGCGTCTGGCAGAGTCGTCAGTAGCTGTGCCTGGCAGAGTTGTCAGTAGCTGTGTCTGGCAGAGTCGTCAGTAGCTGTGCCAGGCAGAGTTGTCAGTAGCTGTGTCTGGCAGAGTCGTCAGTAGCTGTGTCTGGCAGAGTTGTCAGTAGCTGTGTCTGGCAGGGTTGTCAGTAGCTGTGCCTGGCAGAGTTGTCAGTAGCTGTGTCTAGCAGAGTTGTCAGTAGCTGTGTCTGGCAGAGTCGTCAGTAGCTGTGTCTGGCAGAGTTGTCAGTAGCTGTGCCTGGCAGAGTTGTCAGTAGCTGTGTCTGGCAGAGTTGTCAGTAGCTGTGCCTGGCAGAGATGTCAGTAGCTGTGTCTAGCAGAGTCGTGTGTTTTGCCACCACAGGTCAGAACAAAGTTCTCTGTATCACCACAGACAGAAATCTCAGTCTGACGCAACACACCCAAAAGCTTCACATAAAAAAATAAAGGGCGAAAAACACTGCAACCAAAGTCATCCAAGCACAGAGAACAGAATGTTAGCCATAGCATTCCCACAGACTGCAAACCAAGTCTGAGGTTGTTGTTGTTGGAGTTGCCTACTGAATTCATAGCAATGGATAATATAACCATCTACCCACAATTCATTAAGGAATATATTTTTAGACATTGCTATTGAATGAAGAAGAGTGGCAAAACGGTTTGTGTATTTAAAGACTCATTCATTTATATTTAAAAAAATTCTCAATGATTGTATCTGATAATTCTGAGATATACCGTTCACTCCTAGGTCACAACTTAGAGAAGTCTACTCCTGCTCAGCCTGCTTGTCTGGGTGAAACACAGACACTCCAGCAGTGTGGTGCTTCTCTCCTCAGCCTGCTTGTCTGGGTGAAACACAGACACTCCAGCAGTGTGGTGCTTCTCGCCTGTGTGCCCAGATGCTTTTGATGGGGCTCACAGGCTCCTTTCTCCCACAAAGAAGGCTGCACATCAAACTCAGTTCTGTACTGGGGTGCCATGGGACACATTCAGTGTGGAAGATTGAATTGCAGAAACACTGCCTCTACTTTAGAAACTGACCTTAGGGAAAAGTGCAAGTTTTTCTCATCTGTATGAAGAAAATAAATCTTCATATACTTTTCTTGCGAATCGGGTCAGCTTCAATCTCGCGCATTTTCTCGACATGCTTTAAAGGCATTGTAACAGCCCAGATGATCAAAGAAGAAACGTGTTTGATTTAACAATGTTAAATTGATTTAGTTAAAAAACACATTAAATAAACATACATGCCTGACACATATTTCAAAACCTTTTTTATGCTTGACATTGAACTTTCTGGAAATCCCAGCTTTCTCCATTTAATTGCATTTTTCTAAACCTAACTACCAAAGTAATGTATGGAGTAGTGTTAGGGAAAGATCACGCTAGTTATTAGAAGCTCATTTATACCTTCGGATATCATCATACCAAAGGATATCTCAATCAATGTCAATGTGAAAGACTGTGTACAATTTCAGATTTCCTGTGGAAACAAACAGATATGTATGACTATGGAATCTGTGAAAAGCTGTGAGGATATTGTATGTGTGAGCTAAGTTCTTGCACGCAAGCTCCTACTGAGCGGTTTGTTAGCAAACATTCAGCCAAATTACATAGCACGATAAATATGATTCGGAAACACATGGCAAATGGCATAATGCAACACAGGAGAGTGCCTGTCACTGGAGTGGCTCTAGAACAGTGAGAGGAGACACTTTTATGAACTTACCTTCCTCTAAATTTACAAGCACATTTCCAGTCCCTCTGCTGTGAGTTAATTAAACTGGAGTGAATGTGCGTTTGTAGGGGATGAGAGGGTGGAACTTATCAGAGTATTTCTGCTGACCAGGCATACCTAACTGTGAAAGTTTTATTAATTCTTTGTCATTAGCACTTGTTAAAGTATATTCAAGTTATACTCAGACAATCCAGAATTATTAACCCTTTGTGAGGCCCAGAGGTAAGGAGAGATTCGGTTCATTAAAAGCGTACTGTGCCGGATTTTTTTCAGCCTGCTGTGGTCCTGTGTCTACAATCAAATAACTCTCCTCTGCCATCCTGCCCACTCATTCACCTCTGTATTTATATTTCCAATCCATTTTTCATCTTTATGTCTCCGTTGTTCAATAGCTGTCCCCAGTGAGGAACAGCATTTCACAGCAAATCAGCTTGTGATTTCTCTACACTGTATTCTTCATGCTATTGCAGCAACTAGCTACAAACTCTGAAACATGATCAACCCCACATGCTCTGTAGCCACACCCACCCATCCTCACACAGAAGAGTGCCACGCCCAGAAACATTAGAATAACAAATACAGGCAATGGAACACAATTTGGCAAAGGTGATTGCCAGAGATTGCCAAAGCATCATATATATGGCTAAGTGTGTTTATTTTAGAATATTTTTGTGATAAATCGTAAATCGTGATTAGGATGGTATGCCTTTAAGCCTCTGAGTCACTGTGAGCCATATACAATCCTGCATCATTAATTCTTCTTTTGTGTGTGGATGTTAGCCGCAGACTATTTTGGGTCATTAACTCATTGTTCGCTATTAGCAGTGAGACCAAACTGGGATCATCAGGGCTCTGTACAGCCTGGTGTTGTTGTGGGTCTTATTGGATGGCAGAGCTTTTAAACATGTTGCGGCTCAAAATGAGTTATTTTCGATGGGCATGCCAGACATTAGGGATACAGAAAATTTGATTATGGAATACAAGTTTGAGTGGCGCTGCCTGCAGATTCAGTGCACTACATTATGCATATCATAACTACATTTAACACCAAATACAATTTACACTGACTGTCATTAATAATTGAAGTGTTTCTCACAACCAGAGAAATGGGATTTCACTCTCCCAAATAGCAATCAAGCATATTACCAGTCTTCCACACACTGTTGGTGATGCATTCAAAATCAATTAAATTAGTTTTCAGATTTTTTTCATTTTTTTATTTTTTTTGTCTTTAGTCAGTTTGGGAGACTGTGCACTGAAGCTGACTCTTGCAGTTTTGTTATGTTATTATTTGTAAAAATGTTTTAGCTTTGTTAAAAATAGTTGTAACTACTTGACGGCTTCATAACACGTCTCGAAGGCTAGTAGTAATTGGTGAACATGACAAGCTACATCAATATGGCACAGTGCGGTAGAGCTATAACAAGGAAATAAATTCATACACTTCTGAACATGCTCCCCGTTTCTTGAAATTTGGCACCTAAAGTAGGCCTCGTTTCTCAGGAAGTACAAATGTGCCTCAGGGATCTGCCATATTAGATTTTCCACCTTTTTTTAAACACTTTCTTCTTCTGAACCTTTCTGTATTCATCAGCTTAGCACTCAGTCCGGCAGTGAGGGAAAAGTTATGAAGGAGAGACCTCACTGACTTTGAAAGAGGGGTGGTTGTTGGGCACACTTGGCAGGAGATTTAGAGATGAAGAACAGTAGCTAAATTGATGTCAGCGCAGAACTCTCATGATGTCCGGGCACTCGTTCGATGCGCAAGGCCAAACAGGTGAGCAACTCGAAATCAATTAGCCAAAAATTCTCGGGCAGGTGGGCTGGGAGTCGGATCAAACGCGGTCTGCGGAGAACTCTACATAGCAGCAGACCAGTGGGTTGCTGTGCACAAACTGCTCATTACTCCTGGCCGCGCATGTCTGTGAAACACTGGTCTAAAGAGCGGGGGCCTTGGACTTGAAAGCAGTGGTGAAATGTGATGCGATCAGATGAAGCATCCTTCTCTGTGTTCTTGACAAACAGACAAGGGCGTGTGTGGGGCACACCTAAAAATGCCTACAGGCCTGAATGTGTGGGTGTACCAGTGAGTGGTTAATGCAGGTCTATAATGGTGGGGGCCACACCTAAAGATGCCTACAGGTCTAACTACGTGGGTGCAGCAGTAAGTGGTTAATGCAGGTCTGTAATGGTGGGGGGCTCATTCTCATGATGTGGGTGCTTAATGCTGATCGGTACTTAATGAGTGACCGGCTTTGTCCCATGTACTGTATTTCTTGTCAAAAGGGGGATATCATCCACAGAGTGCTTTGACAAGCTTGACAACAATGTTATCCATATGTTGTGGCCTTCTCAGTCACTGGATTTGAACCTGGCGGGGATTTCTAGGAGATACTGGAGTGAAGTCTGAGAAATGATTTTCCACCTGACTGACTTTCTCACAGATACAAGCTGTTCTGGGGGTGACGTGATGGCCCACTACAGTATTAAGTGACTTCATGTTAGCACCTTTTCACCCGCTATCTGCGTGTATGGGTTTGTCAGTATTTTTTGTGTGTGCATTCATCCATGCATGTATGTATGCCGGTGCTTCTGTAAATGCTCGAGTGTGTGTATGTGCGGGCATGTGCGTGTGTCTGTGTGTGGGTGAGTTAATCCGTGTGCGTGTGTGTGTGCATGTCGAACGGCGGTGGGGTAAAGATCAAAGCAGGGCGTCGGTGGAAACGGAGCTACACGTTGCATGGAGCGCCGATATGCAGATGCGAGGCGTACATTAGCGCCATCCGTCACAGAGACGACGCGGCTCGGAGCGAAACAGCAGATTTGATTTTTATGTGTTTACCGGCACCCCCATCAGGAAAGCTGTCGAAGCCGTCCGCGCTTGGCCGGCTCGTCTTCCCCCGGCGCAGGAGAGCGTCGAGCGCTGTGTGGAGTTCTGCCTCGTTAGAGCCGGCGTCTCCGCGCGGGGCTAATAAACGCGGACGCGGCACGCGGTGTGGAGAACGGAGCCGAGGCGAGCCGCGCCTCGCGCCGGTCCTGACTCGTGGGATGGCGGGATGGCGGTGGAGCTGTGACAATGCCCGATGATACAGGAGAGGATAGATCAGGATGGAGATTTCTCTTCCAGTTGCTCCAGCGTCTGCCTGCCTGAGGGGATGGTTTGGGTTAATTCCGGGGCTCTTTTCAGATCTCGCTTCAGAACAACCAGTCAGGACATGGATATAGTAGTCTGTTTTGACTTTATTCTATTTATTATTTTTTAATAGATGAGGGAACGGTGCTGGGTTGTTCTTTCAATGGCGCTGCTGAGCTGAAATCTAAATGCAGCATTCTGGCCTTGAGATGGTTAATGAAGTGGTTTTCAGATGAAATTATTCTGTTGCTCAATTCCAGGGCCAGGATTCCTAAAGAATGGAGACAGTTCATATAAGACTTCAAAAAGCTTACTGAAGCCCCCTGTCGTCTCGGGTAGGCAGTCCTAGATCGTACAAAATATGCCTCCACTGCAAAATAAGTTTTAGTGCAACAGGTTTATTTTCAGTGCTCCATAGAAAAATATATGTACAGTGAAAAAAATATTTACAATCAGAAATACAAACAAAACAAATGACTACACATGAACACAAAAGATACTTTCAAACCAAAGGCACAGCTACAGCCTGCCTCCTTACTCACAAAACAAAACTCCTCTCTCAACCTTGAAGGAAGGTCGGGCCTCTTTAAAAAGGCTTAGCCCCTCCCACAGGAACATACCACCTGAACCATTTACTATGCTCACCCTACAGATGTGATGGCAGCTTATTTATATCTCGACTGTTAAATACACTAAAATAACGTGTTACATCAATGGAATTACATCATCCCATACACCAGTTAAATACAGGTGGTTAAAATCGCACTTGCGAACAATGGCGCGTTCCAATTCTGGCTGGCAACACGCATGTGCGAATTGAGACAGGCACCAAAAAGCCAGCTCGAATGTTCTGGCTCGGTTTATTCCTCCAGGCTGCCGTAGCGGGAATTGTTCTGCCCACTCCAAAGTTTGCGCCAGGCACAAACCTAAACATCGACAAATGAAAACAACTGTGCACAAATAAACGGTAACAAAGTGACAAAGACACTTATGTGTGTGTTATTTTGAATTAGTGATTTAACTGTTAGGGTGCGAATATGGAGTGCCCTGGGAAACGTGAGCTAGCAGCCGGGTGTGCACCCCGAACTTATGGAAGTCCATGGAAACGGTAGTATGAATTGCGAAATGAAAATGAAACAAACAAACAAACAAAAACACGGTACGATTATGGGAGTTTGGTGTAGGTAGTGTGCCGCTCGCAGCCTGGGACAGATCCCTCTGTCACACCCCCATAAGGGGATATTATTCAGCCATTTATTTTGTCAATGTGGAAGTATTTGGCATTTAAGGCTTTGATTAGGTTAGTGATACGTTTGAAAAGAGCATGGCTTTATGATTGGTGGCCTGCAAGGCAGTATGTATGTATTGTCAGTTTGTTGATATGCACCTCCTGCAATACACTGGCCGAAGACGCTACTTTTCACACTACAGTTTGGATGCTGTAGATATTCAGCTTCATAAAATGGCATCCCTGCCAGCCTTGTTTAACATGGTAAAAATAAAAAGGTCACTGAAATGTCTGTAGAAGAGATTATACTTCTATCAGAGAAGGTCACAGCGAATAAATTGCTGCTGTTCTTTCTTGCGCTGTACCTGCAAATGCATACTTTCATGCTTCCAGATACAAACTCATTTAATGTGATATTTGTATTATAAGGAATGGTCTGTATTTTCATCATAACAATTTCAATTGGAATTTCCAAATGAAAGCAATAAATAATTCAAGCTATTTAAACAGGGAAATGGCTGCAGCTGAAAATGAGCCGCAAGTCATTCTTAATTGCATATTAGTAAGAAGCGTTATTTTCAATGTCTATAATTATTACCATCTGCTCTCATTAGGTATACTATGTCAAATTTGGATGCTTTCATGCAGTATACTGAAGATATTGCAGTACCTTTAAATAAATTGCATTATATTTAAGCCGCATATTTTCAATATATTGCAGTATACTTCAGACTCTAGCAGCAGTTATATTTCACAGCACCAGTTGAACCATTTTGAAGAAAGTTTTTTATTGCATCAGGGAGAGCACACATTGTGAGAACATTGTAAAGTTAGAGGGAAAGCTGTTCTTGCTTGTGAAACTGCACAAAACCCTGCTGGGAATATTGATGGACTTGCATTAAGAACTGATTTACCACCCTGTCTGCTTGAATACATATAAACACACACACACACACACACTCATACGGAAACATACATGCTAAAAGTAACATTTATTCAGAAATTGCAGGATGATTCACCACCTTCCCAAAAAACTCAACAGGGAGAGTTTAATTTTTTTTTTTCCAGAAAGAATTAGATAATGATCTGCACCAGCTTCTACAAATGGCTGGTTTTAGAAGAAAAAAATAATATATATTCCTTGGTCATCCCCTTCCCCTGATGATGTGAATTAGTGTTCCGGTGGTGATGTGCGTGTTTTACGGCTCGTGTCTGTCTGAGGTGGAGGTCTGCAGTAAAGCGGGCCCTGACAAGGCCACGCAGATGGATACGCTGTGATATGGGCCCCGTGTTCATTAATGTTCATTCTAACGGGCCGGGTTTGGTGCCCGAGGAGTAGACTGAGAGGCCTGTGCTATCACCTCCCTTCCCTTGCTCACCTCTACATTCTCACATTGATTTATGAACATCGCCGGGAAATGAGAATTGTAGATTGAGATTTTTATGCGAGAAGGATCACATACGTCTCCTGAGTTCTTCCAGTGTCTGTGTGGGTTTCCTCCGAGTACTCCGCTTTTCTCCAACAGCTCAAAAATGTGCATATTTCCCATAGGCATGAGTGTGTGAGTAATTGGTGTGTGTGCCCTGCAATAGATTGGTGACCTAGCCAGTGGAAAAAAGAGTAAATTCAGATTTTATGGTAGAGAAAAAAAAAAGAAAGAAAAAGGATAAAATGCTAAAGGTTAATTTATGGACACCATGTGAAATTTGTGCGAAACATTAAGCATCAACAAAACCTGAATAAAAATGTTCAAAACAAAGTAAAAGCGTGAATGGTGTACACTGCTTAAAACTGTTTGAATCCCCTGGCTAAAAAACATGAATAAACAATAAAATTGCTGTTGACAGAATTTGTTTTCGAGCTAAATGCTTTGTGCTATAATTAATACAATTTACATTGCTGGGCAAACTGTAAAATTACCAGTTCGCAAGTATTGGACAGTGAAAACATTTTACGACAGGCTGTAATTCCTACACATTTCACTTCGTATGGATGTAAATGCCCTCAAATCAAAGCTGACAGTCTGCACATTAACTAAATATTGCTTCATCCCAAATGCAATGTGCTCGAGAACCAGAACAACTACAAATAATGTGTCCCTGTCCAAATACCAGTGTGTGTGATTTTCTAGAGTTGACAGCTTGCCTAACATTTCCTGATTTGTTCTGTAGTGCTCTTTCTGCCATATTTCATTTCCTGTGCATCCGACGGTTCTCCAGACATTTCTGTTTGCATCTGTGGTACCTCTACAGCATAAACACATTTTCATTGCATCATGCATAAGCTCTGTCTGTTGCAATTTATGGAGCTCGATTGACATTTTATTACAACATCGGAAAACTGACCCATGCAATTTTTCAAAAGCAATGGATCTCGTTGGCTAGATCTGGCGAACACAAAGATCAGTGGAAACAAATGGGTGACAACTGCAATTATTTAAAATAAAAGATGGCATGGATGAGGTCCTACTGAGAACTAGGTTGAAGGCTGAAAGAAACACAAATAGGAGAAGATTAACAGATAGTTCTCTGTCTTAAAATCAACCTACTGCTTGACGCCAAGTGTTATGCCCTGCAAAATAGGGCAACCAACCAAAAGGGTAGAATGCCATTTCACAATCGTTCGATGGAATTGGCAAGAAGTGATGCCAGACAAATTAAATATCCTTCCTATTAGGTTTCCCGTGATACGTTATTAACTATTAACTCTTTCTACACTAGCTTAAGTATAAATGCACATCTAAAGTAAAGTCAAGAATGGGAAATTGCTTAGTTCTTACTGTCGTTATCGCGAACAAAAGAACATGCTGTCACCTTGCCAGATGCGGCAGACATTATGTTGAAAGAAAATGATATACTGTAAATGGGCAGCACTCCTTTGTATTTCTGCAAGACTGTGTTATTTAATGTATGCAGTTAGAAGTAAAGACTGCAGATATTGAAGTGAATTAGGGTAGGGGAAATAGCAGTTTGTCTGACATCGGAATGGTTTTTTGAATAACGGACTTTTCTTAGCCTGGGGTGGCCAACTGTGCCTATTTTTCATTCCAATTTCTAATTGTGTTATTATGGAAACCATTACCTACAGATAGATTGCGGCATAGGTAGTCACTGGGGTAAATTGAAAGGTACAAAAACCGTCCAATCCCTCTGGATTGGAGTTTGCCAACCCTGATATAGCCTACCTGTGGGCAGACGTAGGAGATCGTTAATTGATTAAATGGGTACACGCGCAGTAGGGAATGTGGTGCGATTAAATGGTTGTGGAGCTGGTTTGCTGGAATGGAGGCAGGGAACAGAACAGTAATTTCATTAAATGGCGGCAGGCTGTGATGAAATGGATGCAGGCGGTGGAAATGGTGGTTCTTTATTGTGATGAAATGAATTCGGGTGGAGCAGATAGGAGATGGAGCTGCTGCATTGTGGGAATATGGACAGGCAGCGGAGATCACGCCGGTTCCGTGTGATGAAATGGATTCTGTCATAGGAGAGTGTGTTACTGTAACATGATGAAATAGACACAGGCATTGACTGGTGATGCCCCTGTCACAGGAGTGTTAATACTGCCTGGGGAAATGGAGTCAGGCAGGGGAGAACGTGCGTCTCTCCAGTGTGAGGAGATGGACACAGACACTGGAGCTTGGGCTGGTGTCATGTGATGAAATGGATTCAGGTATGAAATATTATAGTGGAACTGTTGTGTGATTCAGTGGAAAGGACCCTGTGCCTACAGCTGTTCATTTGAACTACATGAGATTCTTCAGGTTGAGCTATGTTAGCAGAACGAGAGGACCTAAATGTAAATTAGCAAAGAATAAATTCTTCACAGGAAGTATTTTACAGAGTGGTCACCGTGTGGAATATCGTTCCTGGTGTAGTGGAGGCACTCTGGGGGTTTTCAAGACCAGGCTTCATACGGTGCTGAGTACTATCTCGCTTTTAGGTAAACTAAGCATTAGGTACTCTTTAGTGGTTGGGAAAAGGATGTCAGTATGTAGGCACACCATCAGTTTCTTACCCGGGAAAGGAGTAACTTCATGCGAAATGTCAACTTGACTTCCATCGAGGTCAACTGTCTTGCAGCCGTTTTTGCGGTTCTGACCTCATGCTGTTACCATGACCCCTGTCCCTGAACAAAAATAGGCCCGGTTTTATTCTGCTGGTTCATAAAGGGCACGGACTGGAGGGTGTATTCATCAGCTTCCTCTAGCCGAGCTTGTTGATTCACTATTTCATGCTTTCAGGTGCGTCCATCTGAAAAGGAAGGACTCACCGCAATCAGATTCCCGGCAGACCCGGAGAGCCACACCTATCGCATGGCGTTCCCGCGTTTTCTGAGCAAGGCTGTGTAATCTTCGCCAGGGGAGCAGGGAGAGAGCAGAGCGTGTGGATAATGGGTCTGAGTGAGTGTCGGGGTGTGGGGAGAGAGCTAAACAGGGGCATATTAATCTTCCCACACCCACCCATCATGCCCCTCAGATCTCCCACACGCCTGTAAATCACCCCGCCGAACGGGAGCCGAGAGCCGGGGCCCGCTCATCAGATAGTGGCGGTAACGCGCGGGGCCGGAATCTGATCCCGTTGGCAGCCAGGCGCTGCGTCGCCACGGTGACGATAGGAGATGGAGGTGCTGCATTGTGACAGCAGTGCTCCCGACCGCCAGCTCTGGAGTATGTCCCGCCGCGTCGACCGTAAACACCGGTCGTGAGCCATTTTGTTGACCAGTGATCTGACAGCGGGTGTGGATATTAGCCACGTTTGACCCATTTTTATAGAATACACAACGCAATAAACCCAGTTACCCTGCCCTGGTGTAAAATCCAGCTATGGCTAGCTTAAAATGACCAGCTACCAGCTGTTTCAAAACATAACAAACAGAGCTGGTCAAACCATGTTGAGTATGGAGCTGGTCTGAACTGGTCAACCAGCTACCAGCTGTTTCAAAACATAGCTTGAGCTGTTGTTTTCAGCCGGGTATGGCTCTCAGGCCTCTCTGCATTAGCTTGTGTGCCACTGTTTGTGCTCATATCTGAGTGTGCGTTTGTGTCTGAGTGCCTGTCCGTAGCCATGCCTGACAGCAGGTCGTGGATTGTTTTGCGTGGATTGATGGATCATCTCTGAGCCCATCTCAGATGAGGGAATGGGAGATTTATTGTGTTGCACTGTCATCATAAATAAATAATTGAGTACAAAATAAACAATCGCATTCACTGACATTACGGCCGTCGCACGCACCTGACAAGTAGATTTTTGTCCTTCATCAGTCAACCAGGACAAGAAAAAACTAGTCATGTGAACAAGGAAAAGAGGTGCTGCTATAAGTACTGAATGTCAGCGTGCTCCACGCTTAGATGTTCCTATATGCTGCTTTTCTCCATGACTGAGGCCGTACACCCATATGCATCTCAAGGAGACTGCCCTATTGGACATAGACTGCCCTTATCTATGTGCACAGAACTCCCGGGACTTTTACATCACTGCTATGATCATCCTCCTAAGTAAAGCCTGCCGCTGACGCTCTGTGAAAGCCCATTTCACATTTGGAACTGTACACTGTCTCTATAGCATTATTAATTCCTGCTCATCCTGATGCTCCTGTCATAACTGTGTTGCTAATGAAGCTCACTGTAAGAGGCTACCACACAAAGGGACACTAAGCTAAGAGTCTTAGCTGTGGTGAAACTGGATAAAGTTCTATTATAGAATAGATTCTGGTCACATTGCAACACAGAGTAGCATAAGTGAGCACTTCACCAGTGCAGTCTAAGCAAAAACAAAACCAACAAACAACAAAAAAAGTCTGCTGGCTAAGTATATATACGAACAGCTGCTGTTTTATAATGGAGTGAGAGGCTTTCCACGGTCCTGCCCCATTACCATCCTTTCCTGGGGACCAAGTAAACATGCTCTGGTGTGAATCACCTAACTCATCTAATTGGACCCCTGGAGATAAAGGTTGCTGCACACAAAGTGTGCAAGCAAAACTGAGGAGATGTGTTGATTTCACACAAAAAATGTGACTGAGACAAACGGCATAAAAACAACAGCAGAGTTAAAATGGAAAAGGAAAAAGATGAGGAAGGCAGGGAAGTGAGGAACGCCAGGAACGCATGGGGAAAAGAAAGAGAAAGGTGATGGGAAAATAAAAAAACCGCATAAATATTTTAACTTTAATTTAAGATTCAAAGAGCCTGTGGGTATGTGTGTTCCTCGTGCCTAGTGAAAGCCGGCAGGTGACAGAGATGTCTGTTTCTGTTGTACTCAGCATGTGTGGGTCGTCAGGAATAGTAAGTCTCCTAAGGAGAACGCAACGGCACCTTGATTTCCAGTGCTGCAGGTATTCATCTGAAATGATAACATGCATGTCCTGCTTGGCTTCCCAAAGATTTTGGTATGTATTCAATACATTTGTCCTTTAACTTACCAGAAAACCCAAGTGTTACACTTTTGCTTCACAAGTTTTTGCCTCACTTCAGTTTGCCAAGCTAGTTTTATTATCTGTCCAACCCCCCAAAGTGGGTTGTGAAGGAAGAATATTCTAGATTAGTGTGATTTCGAAGCAACACTGCTGTTATTCAAAAGTTGTATTTATTATTATTCCGCCTACTCCTCCCACAGTTTTGCAGATAATGACATCAAACCTACTGGAAAATGTCCAGCTTGCCCTGAATGGTGTGCTTGTTAATATCTTCATGATATTCCAAATAATTTCCGATATTTAAGGTTTCCCCATTGGAATGAATGGCGGAATGTTCCGTTTCTAAAGTGGTGCATGTTGGAATTTAGATTTTTTAAATCGTTTTTTAAACTGCCATTACCCTCCATTTTCACAGCACACACACATGTTATACAGCACTGTGCAACAGTCTGAGGAAGCCAGGGAATGTTTTCTATTCATTTGGTCTTCTTCTTCTTTTTTTTTCTTTTTTGTTTTCTGTCATTAGAGAAGAGCACATTTGAGATTACCAAAAAATCAAATGTTACAGAGATTTTCCTTTGTATTTTGTTGAATAAAGTATTAAGTAATAGACTGCTTTTCAGATAATAACTTCATCAAGGCTGTCTGGGACTGCCTGGAGAGTCAGAAGCAGGCAAGAGAGACAAAGTCTGCAGAATAACTGGCAAGTTCTCCAGTATGTTTGGAGCAACCTTACCAGTGGATTTTCTTATGAAACTGCAGCACAGTGTACCTAAGGTGCACTTAAAGGTGAAGGGTGTTCACAGCCAATATCCATTTTTATGTAGTTTTTCACTGTTTCCTGCTCTTTATAGATTCACAGAGCTAGATATAAACCTTTCATTTCCCTGGTTTTGAAAGCATCTTCTCTGTACAGATTGTTTTGCATCAGACTATTGCACAGTACTGTATGTGATGTGCCTAAGACTATTGCACAGTACTGTACATCAGACGTTTGGGTAGTACTTGTGCTTTTTTAATTATGAGCATTTTTTTGAGAACAGCTTTCTTCACAATCTAGTCTCACTCATACCCTCTGTCCTGTGAGTATATGTGAACTCAGACCACTTTATCAGGTGAACCTATACACCAGCTTGTAAATCCATATATATAAACACGCGCATATTTAAGTATTAGCTTTAGTACCAATAATCCACCAATTTGCCATAATCACACCCCACATTTTCTTTTGGAAATGCGCGTCTCTAGTTTTAACCGTTAGCCAGTTAAGGACAAATGTTGATTCAATCCTACCCATTGACTTTCTTTTTCCTTGTCATCCTGAGGTAGTTCCATCAGAGAGATTTCTTGATATATATTTAAATGTAGAAAGTCATTTCAACGCTCTTGTAACTTGGGGAAACACAAAATGTTCAATTATCGTGGATTAACTGTGTTGAGAAAATTGGAAGATACCAAGAGAATGATTTTATTGTGCATATTCTTGCACCAAAGAAAAATGTTACAATGATACTAAATACAGTGATTTACCAGTGGTGTCACATTTATAGGTATTCAACTATAATGTTGCCATTTGATGTCTATTCATGCAAGCAAGCACTATCCCTAGTCCTGTAATGTTATTAGGCATATGACCCATTTAAATGCAGTTAGATTGCATATTATGGGCAGTTCCAATCCTGATTAAATGAAAGAAGTCTTAAAGGCTGCTGTGCTGAATTAATCCAAATGCAGGAATGGCAGTGTAATGATCACATATTTGGATATTCATTACGATGATGGCCAGACAGTGTCCTGATGCAGTGCATTATAATGGAGATCTTCTGCAGATAATCAGCTAGTGTCTGGTACTTTTCTCATAGGAAATGGCCAATTTGTGTATGATATATTCGGTGTGTGTGGGCATGTGTGTGTGTGTTTGTACGTGTGTGTGTGTGCCAGTATGTGTGTGTTTGCGTGTATGTGAGAGTATGCTCACGTGCTTATGCGCATTTGTGTGTTTGCACGTGTGTGTTCCTGCATGCATGTGTGTGCATGTACACGTGTGTTTGCGTGTGTGCGTTTGCACGTGTGCGCGTCTGTGTGTGTGTTTCCCTGTTTATTTGTGCAGGAGAGAAACAGAGAGATGCAATCACCTTTGATCGGAGAGAAGAGAAAAAGGCAGAAGATATTGCAGCGTACAAGTTGGCAAATTACCTGGGATGTTTATTGATTTTGAGTTACTGTGAAAGACACAGGGAAAGGGCCTGCAGGATGGCTGGAATTATAGGGGGGAGGAGAGCAATCAGAGCCCAGGACAGAGAGACCCTGACCGGGCCTGTCACCCTGAGGAGAGGGCAGTGGAGCACTGGAGGGGGCGGGGATAACCGAGCAGGCAGGAGGAGAATTTAAATGGCCTCCAAATTGTAACTTTTTTTGTTTTTTTTACCCAGCATTCCACTAGCTCCTCGCTAGGTAGACATCTGTATTTCCTGGTGATTTATGGTACTTACAGTTTCCCCCCGCTTGCATATTCCGTTCGACACTCGGACTGTCGGTTCAAGGTTACAACAGCTCGAGTCCGCCCAGAATTCGATCTGACGACCGGCTCTCTGCCCGCAGCAGCGTCGCAGCCGTAGGGGGCCGAACATCGATACAAACTTCACCCGAGGTAGGGCAAGCGATGCAAAGCCTTAAATTGCTTTCTTCTCCAAACACCGTCTAGCGCTCCTTCCCGGAGTCTCGCAGGCCCGTTTCCTGTGTGCGAACACGACGCTCGGCAAACATAATCCAGTAATGGGTCCGGACACAAACAGCGGTGTGGAGAGAGGCAGAGACCGGGGGGGTCAGGTTTATTTTTGGAGAGGTACGGTGGCTCTTAGCGCGGTGGCCGTCCTCACGCGGAGATAAGTCAGGGAGCGCTGACACTGAGCGCTGACACTGAGCGCTGACAGTGAGCGCCTCTCTTTGTCAGGCGGGGGCCCTCGATAGCGGCCATGAATCTGCGGGGCCCGAACACAGCCGGGCCTCCGCCGCCGGGGAAATGGATGGGCGCAGAGACATTATGTACAGATAAATCAACGCGGGAACGAGACGGAGGGAGAAGAAGAGGCAAGGAGGAGGGAGGGATAGAGAACGAGGGAGGAAATGAGACTGAGAAGGAGCGAAAGAGGGAGGGGACGAGAGGCGGAATAGGAACGAGAGGAGAAGAGGCTGGCAAGAAGAGGAAGAGCAGATATAACTGAAATAGAAACAGAGGGAGTGAAGGATAAAGGGTGGATGAAGAGGGGAAAACATAAATGAGAGGGAGAAAGAGGGATGGATTTCAGGGAGAAGGGATGTATGATGTAGAATGGAATTAGGTGCACAGATTTTATCGGTGTTTTCTAACAAATAGCTCTAACAAATGTTTGTATTTAAATGTACCTCTTACGTTCTCGGATGTTGTGACACTCTCCGGATGCACTGCTTTGTAATGAAGCCATGCTACAAATAATTGCTGATGTTTTTTTTCATTAGAAATGGTCTCTCTGATCTCTTGTTTAACACATTTAAAGTAAACATAGTACCGTTGTAGGAAAGGACACTGTCAATTAGTTTGCTTCCTGGGTAAGTTAGCTACTTGCTTGCAGGCTTACTGTACAGTATGTGCAATACTGTATACTGTATAAAATACATAGCATATCATAACATACAGTAACAATGTAAGACGAGACAAACTGGCCATAGTGTACATGCTGCTTAGCTTTCCTAAAAGCACTGTATCGAGCCTGGTCTAGAAAACCTGTTCTAGTTTCTACCTCCACCACATGACCTGGCAAGCTGTTCCACACAGTAACCACTTCCACTGTGTGGAAAAAAATACTTCTGCTAATGACTGTGCGGAATTTATCCTTTGCTAATTTCTATGTGTGCCTCCTTGTTCTGCTTACACAGAACAATTCCTCAACCTGAGGAATTTGAATTTCTATATTGATCAGTTCACTCAATAAAAAACCTTTTTGTTTCTTTGAGTGAATTGATGCATTGCTATATTTAATTATTTTATGCTTTGCCTTTATTCAGTCAGGTAGAACACAGAGAGGGTAAAGACAGGGAGACCATAGCTAAAAAAGGTCCATGGTGGGGA
This sequence comes from Conger conger, assembly GCF_963514075.1. NCBI lineage: Eukaryota > Metazoa > Chordata > Actinopteri > Anguilliformes > Congridae > Conger > Conger conger. The sequence continues at coordinate 24,187,262 of NC_083776.1, forward strand.
TGGAATCAGCACCCGGGTTTGGGGGTGGTGGGGGGATCGCATAAGGCTCCAGTGTGGGGACCCCATGGGTAGCACTGCAGGTCTCTGTGATGTGTAATTGTTTTGAGACCGCTGGTCTCAGTGGTGGAGATGTTGTCCAGCCCTGCTAGCGTGCCTGAGAGAGAATCCTACCCTCAGCTCAGAGAGGTCAGACGCGTGGGCCGCTGATCCCAGCAGAGGACCGCTCAGCTAACGATGACCAATGTATATTTAATGGCTCTTCTGCAGGCCTGGGACTCAGGGGGCTGTGTGTGTGTGTGTGTGTGTGTGTGTGTGTGTGAGTGTGTGTGTGTGTGATTGAGTGTTTGTGTTTGTGTGTGTGTGTGTGTGTGTGAGTGTGATTGAGTGTGTGTGTGTGTGTGTGTGTGTGATTGAGTGTGTTTGTGTGTGTGTGTGTGTGATTGAGTGTGTGTGTGTGTGAGTGTGTGTCTGTGTGTGTGAGTGAGTGAGTGTGTGTGTGTGTGTCTGTGTGTGTGTGAGAGTGTGTGAGTGTGCGAGTGTGTGTGTCCGTGTGTGTGTGCGGGGGGTACTCCCTCCATCAGTGACACAAGAGGAAACCGTTTTCACTAACGGGGAAACTATGGAATATTAAAATGGACACGCACTTTAAGGTTTTTGTACTTCCGCGGTTTCTCGCCATGCGTTTGAGTGTTGACATTCTCGCCTCTGTTACCCTAATGTGCCCTTTGCAGCTGAAAGCTCTGAGCTGGAGAGAATGGCTCTGCAGCAGAATGAATGTTTGCACAGAGAGTTTCTCAAGCAGGGCCCTGCAAAGATGGAGAGCTCCCATTTCAACAACGGGATTATTCCTCCCGGTTCAACAGCGGGATTATTCCGCGGTCCGGCGGGGATCGTCTCTGCATCTCAAACAGGAGCGATTCACAGTCAGTGCTCTGCCGCCTCACTGAATGTCACAATGTCAAGATGACGTAATCTTTATTTATTCAAAGGAAGCCAGGCTGAAGCAATGGAGACTTCACACTACAAAATAAGTTTTTTTTATTTTTTTGTATTAGCATGTTTTAAGTTTATTGTTGCTTTACAAATGCAATTTTCTTACCTCACTGGTAAATCTCGAAATGAGGAAAACTGCAGTATTTTTGTGTGTGTTTTCCATATTGGACACCTTTCCAGTATTTTATTTTGTTTTCGTCATGATTGTGTGGTTGTATTTGGGGACTGTGTGTTTTTATACGTTCACATACCTTTTCACAGATACTTCCACATAGCTTGAACTCCTTTCTAATCCACACAGGGAGAAGTGCTTTTCCACAATATGAGACCTTGAACAAAAGGTAATAGAAATAAGTCTCAATGTAAGACTAAAATACTTTTTTTTTGTTGTTATTTATTTTTTTTGCAGCGCAGAATTCTCATCGCTGGGAAATTAAAAACATAAGTTTATAGTCTATATATACTTTTTTATTCTGAACTGTGTTTGGCTGCAGAGACATTTTTCCAGTACTGAAAAAGGCTGTTGCTGTTTTTTTTTTGCATCTTGATGAAAATGAAATTCTGTCAAGAGTTTTGTTTTCCTCAATGCATACTATTCACAAAACACTACTGTGTATGCCTGAATGTATAATTATACCAGCAAGAGTTGATATTTTACTCTGTTTCTTCTTTCCTCGTGCAGACTCTGTTTCAGTCTTTTCTGTGCTGATTGCCGAAGGTATCCATCTGAAACATAGATTTTTTTTTTAATAAGTATTTTGCTTGAACAGAGAGCAGGGCACTGTTTACAATGGGGTCTGTCAGAGTTTCTCACAATGTGCTGCTTGTTATTGTTCTGCCAGAGCGCTGCTTAGAGAGTGCTCCATGTTCCCCTTTGCTCTGTATTTGAAATCATCACGCTACATATCAGAGATGCAAAATATCAGTGAACATGTTTGGGGTTGGAGAGTGGGTGAAACCGTGTCAAGGCATTCAAGTGAAATTCCGGCTAGGTTTGGTTATAGAGTGAAAGTTTTCTAGCAGACAAGGACATAGCCAGCCTATATCCGGCTGAAACCTTAGCTGTATTGGAGTTAGTTTTGGACCTTGTCTATTCATGTAAATGCATCTCGCGTTTTAGTCTAGTAATGAGACTCAAAAATATTTGCTTTTTTAAGTTACCAGTTGCTTGACAAGTGAAATGTTCGTACCCCATCTTGTCTTGAAATTAGTCAAACTGTCCACATCGGCAAGTTTTGTCTTATTTAGCAAAAATGTAATATTTTTCTCAATATAAGACTAAAATACTTGTTAGTATTGACTCATATTTTGTTTTTGCAGTGTAACCTGGATTTCCACCTACTGTAGATGTCTTGCTTCTTTCTTACTTGGTCTTTACTCCAAATGTACAGCGTATGATAGAGAAGCGGACAGATCTGTTGATGTTTGCGCCCTATAGTCTTTCTGAGCTGAAACGTTGAGAAAGCCGTTCCTCTTTTCAGCCAGTTCGGATGGCACGGTCAGAGCCGGTGTTACCACGGTGATTCAGTGTGCTCATTGGACTTAATGGTTAGTTGACATTCTTAACTAGCGAATTAATCCTGCCCGCTTTGTGTGGGAAGCGTGTTTTATTGCAGCTGGATTGCTTTATTAGCACTTGCATTGTTTACCGGTGGAGAACGTTCCGGCGTCGAGTCGCTGCGTCTGGCACTCTGCCAATGGGAGATCATGATTTGTCGGAAGTTGTAACTGCCCATCAGTTTATTAGCAAAGCATATCCCCGGACGTTTGGCAGAGTTATGGTGCATCGCGCGGAGCCTAGTAGTTATGAGCCTGACAAGTGCGGCAAATGGAAGGTTGTCACCGATGTGCTGAGGCTGAGAGCCATTTTCACTTCCACTGTCTGCTTCTGAGTGAATTCACTGGGCACTGCGGGCTGACTGGGGAGGGCACTGTGTGTGTGTGTGTGTGTGTGTGTGAGTGTGTGTGTGTGAGTGTATGTGTGTGTGTATGTGTGTGTGTGTGAGTGTGTGTGTGTGTGTGTATGTGTGTTTGTGCATGTTTCCACATGTGTGTATATGTGTGCATGTGTGTGTGCATGTTTCTACATGTGTGTGTGTTTGCATATTTTTTGTGTGTGGACGTGTGTTTTTGTGTGTTTGCACTTGCGGGTTCATGTTTTTACATGTATGTGTTCGTGTGTGTGTGTGTTTGTGTGCATGTTTTTGCATGTGTGTATGCTTGTGCGCGTGTGTGTGTGTATGTATGATTTTTGTGTGTGGATGTGTGTTTTTGTGTGTTTGCGCTTGCGGGTTTGTGTTTTTGGCGTATGTGTGTGTGCTTGTGTGCGTGTGGAGATAAATGAATAATTGAAATATGGCACCAGGACTCAAGTGCCAGTTACTCTGTCTAGACCGGCTTCCAGTAAATATGTCATGACACCGTATATTTGGCGCTGATGAGGCTCAAATGGTCTCCTGCTGATGGAACACACGGGCAGGCAGATAAGGGAGTCTCCGATTACCTCTGGTTACCGTCTGCAGAATGGGCTGGAGGATGTTACTGAGGAATACACAGCGCGCACTATTTGATTTCCTCAGGACTGCAGGGGGATGGTTTCGGCTTTAGGGCGAAGATCTGCCGGTTTGTTCGCTCGGTTAAAACAGCTGAAGCAGGATTCGGTGCCTGTAGGCCAGCTGTGCTCTGCTCAACAGCTGCATCACCGCCTTCTATAAACAAACCCCCCCACAGGGTCACTGCGCAAACGCAATGTTTCTGCAGAGTTACAGGAACGTTGAGAGGATTCTACTGTGCCATGCGCAGCTCTGCGGAATGAAACCTTTCATGTGTGACGTCACAAACGTGATTAGAATGCTCTTAACTGAACATTCTAATGCTGATGTAACAATCACTGCTGGTAATTGAAAGCAATGGAGTTCTAGAACACTGACTTGGAATTTTTTAAAGAAAACATTCCAATAAACATTCTCTTCAAAGGGTTTAATACATTAAGTGATAGATTTGATAGATCTTCCTGTTGGGCAGGACCAAGGTGGAGGGCAGTTCTGTTTCACCTTCAGGGGAAAGCACACGTTTGGAATATGTCTCCAGCATGCTTCACCCTCCCCCGCCCGACCCCTGACAGTGCTGATGGGAAACAGCTGAAACGAAAAGGTCAATAAGCATCAAGGACAGATGGGCAGATATGTCCACACATATATTATTTTTCAGTGGCTTATTAATAAATGTCATTTCGTACACTGAGCTGCTCTGTCCAGCAGTCACACAGCTGTAAATGACTCTCTCTCCATCTCTATCTTTCTTTCTTTCTCTTTCCATATCTCTTTACTTCTCCATGTCTGTCTTTTCTTCAGGGAAAAAAAAAGATGCGATCACCTTCTTTTATCCCTCCAGACTCACCCCCCCCCCCCCCCCCCCATTCATTACACCTCCCTCTCCTTTCTTCCTTCTTCCAGGCTCGTGGCTGCTTGTCTCTTAGGGACATTACATCCTTTCTCTGCCGTCCCATCATGCTCCGCTGAAACCCCCGCGTGCGAGGCGGTCCCGGGGAGACAGACCCAGCGCGTCCGCCTTTGTAAAGAAGGCGTATAATCCCCCCATCCTTTCATTCGCACCCTGCCGTGCCGCGGCAGCCTGATGGATATTTATGTGTCCGTTCCCCGATGGGAATTAAAGTGGATCAGTTATAATGAGGTTATCATGGAGGGAGATTTAGAGTGCTGCCTGTGCGCTGGAGCTCAGGAGGAGAGAGGTGAGCTCCGGGTCACCCACAGCCGCATGGCGGGGCCCCGCAGACGGGGACGGGCCCCGCGTCTCCCCGCGTCTCCCCGCGTCTCCCCGCGTCTCCCCGCGTCTCCCCGCCCCGCTGCAGGGACCGGGTCAAACACGCAACGGTTTCGGATTCAACTGCGTTTCTGCGCTCGGTTGATCTTGCCTGGCGTTGCCCGGGAGGACCAGAAGGTGGGGTTTGCACGTTTTGAGAGTGTTTCATAGGTTCCAGTACACCAGGCAAGCTCAGTGAAGTGTAGAAAATAATTCCAGTGCTAAACAATTATGTATTTGACCCGGGTGTGACATGAACACATCATATCAGTGCCCCGGTGGTCCGACTGGTACTAGAGAAAAGTGCCGTGCTTTAAAGACCAAGTAACCACACACAGCGCTAGCTCTGGATTGTTCCCCTGCCCCATCAATCATTTTTTAAGTATGCATAATTAGTGCATTGCTAAAACAAAGCATTTCACAAGTGGGTGTTGCCTTTCATCTGGAAATGAATCATCTTTATTGGCTTTTTTTGAATTATTCGGCGATGATATGTTCATTTGCGATGCGTCTGAATTTACAGCCGTTGAATATGCAGTGAAATGATTTATTTTTAATAAGAATGAATGGGGCATTACCCAGACAGGTGCATGCTGTTGGAGAATAATTTGTAATGTGCTTGTTTTTCACCAAGGTTGATGTCTGTGATTGTAGATTTTATTTCCAGGTGGAGATACTTCAGTAAAAATAAATCACTGCATTATGTATTAATTATTTATTAATTTTACATCTGTGTGTATTAATGGATTGTTTGTTATTAGAATGCGAACTATCTACGTCACTCAACTGGAAATGGCGTCACAGGGGGTTTGCCAAATAGCAATGGTGAAATCAGACCTGGGTCAAATACGTAATTCAAATACTTTTCTGTGCTCGATTGATATTGCCTGGTGCAATTGAGCCAACCAAGAAGACCAGAAGGTGGGGTTTGCACTTTTTATGTCATAGGTTCCAATACACCAGACAAGCTCGTTAAAGCGCAGAACAGTATTTGAATCCAAAACAATTACGTATTTGACCAAGGTCTGGATGAAATAATTGATTTAATCGTGTATTTCATCTTCCTTGGTATGGAGAGAGTCTGACAGTGCTGAGAGGGGTCAGGGGAGGGGTGAGCGGGCTGGTTATTGTTTTAGGCCACGCGCTGCCATCGTCCTGCTGTCGCTTAGCGGAAAGTGCCAGAAACGGCCCACAGCTGGCCAGAGCTGAGAGGAGCCAATGACCCCAGAGCGATGCGTGGGGCCTGCCAACAGGTCCAGTTTTCTGCCTCTGCAGCCTGAACACTAATACGGTACAATACAGATTCAGTGTAAATACTAATACTGTACAATGCAGATTCAGCCTTCAGCCTGAACACTAATACTGTACAATACAGATTCAGTGTAAACACTAATACTGTACAATGCAGATTCAGCCTTCAGCCTGAACATTAATACTGTACAATGCAGATTCAGCCTTCAGTATGAACACTAATACTGTACAATGCAGATTCAGCCTTCAGTATGAACACCAATACTGTATAATGCAGATTCAGCCTTCAGTATGAACACTAATACTGTACAATGCAGATTCAGCCTTCAGTATGAACACTAATACTGTACAATACAGATTCGACCAGCGGGGTAGCACAATGGTTAAGGCACTTGGCTACTTGACCTGTGCTTCAGAAAGTAACTAGCTGTACTGTATAAGTGGATTGTATGGATAAAAACATAATAATAATAATAATAATAATAATATAACAGAAGCACAACCCTCTACAATTTTGCATCTTATGTATTATCTAGACAAATGAATAATGTTTGCCGGTTTCACTAAAGGTGGATTTTAAATTAAATTCTCAAGCACACCCTGTGGTCCCTTCCCGAGATTGAAAAAATCCATTCCGTGAGAAAATTTCACTCAGATCAATCCATGCAGCGTGTTTTAAATTCCCAATGAGGCCAAAAGAACTGACAAAAACTGACAGAGTGTGGACCCTTGTTATGGCTGTTTATCAAAGATGCACTTTATAGCTTCAAAGTGTTTTCTTATGTTCGTCTTAGCCATTTTGAATACATAGATTTTTATAATCTGGTGCCAGGGGACCTCTCCTATTGATGGAGTGACTTATTAATATGTAGTGACACTGACATAGCTTTGGGATGGTAGAACTGCCTCTCTACCTTTTCCATGGGGATGATGGGCACAGATCTAATTATCTTTCGGCTGTGATCATGTTATACAAACTATGTAATTGCACTTACAGAGAATAATACCGGCCCACGCATTTCATGTTATTTGAAAGATCTATTCAATTTCTATATTACTATGGCCTAATGAATTGCACAGTGGTGGTTTTGAGGACTGGACTGGTTACAGGGAACAGCGTATGAACGCTTACAGGGCTGGCGGATTTGAATGGCTACGATTGCCAAGGCCTTACACTGGAGTGCAGTCTAAGGCTGCATTTTACTGGGCAGGGTGTGTCAGTGGTCAGAGTATAAGGCATTGCACACAAATGCACTAAATCCCATTTAGCACTAAATTTATTTAGCACCCATTTAGCACTAAAGCGCAATTAGCACTACATTTATTAAGCACCCATTTAGCACTAAAAACCCATTTTGCACTCAATGTATTCAGCACCCATTTACCAAATGTATTACTGTGTGGCGTGCGCTATTATTATTTTTCGACAGACAGGAAGTTGAATTAGTATCTCCATTGTTTATGGTTGTAAGGTGTCTCGCAGCTTGGTCGACAGGCATATGACTCTGGACAGGAGGGTGTGAGTGGGAGGAGTCTGTTACTGACGGACAGGGCAGAGGGCCTGCCTGCAGTGGGCGAGAATGAAGCCCCGGTCTGTGATTGACGAGGCTGGAACGTGGGAGTGAGCGCTCTGCTGTCAGGGCCTACCATGAGCAGGGTTTGACGTATCAGTGTGGACGTGATTGACACCAGCCGTGCGTCTGCGGCTTGTCAGGGATACAGCATTGATTTCAGAGAGGTGACAACTTTAAGCTCTGTCTGTGCTTATCCCTGCTACCAGAGAGAGAACAAATCTCAGAGGATTTACTGAGATAAAGGGAGGGAGGAGAGCAGGTATTTTATGTACTTTTAGTTTGGATCTAATTCCACTTTCCTTCCTTCAGACTCACAATAGCACAGCCTGTCTGTCATTCTGCTGGAGAGGCTGTGTACCAGAAGATGAATATATACACGCGCTCACACACAGACACACACACACACACACACACACACACACGCGTGTGTGCGCGCACAGTGAACTACAGGGTCAGTTTTTTTTAATCCAGGATTCAGGCTCAGCAACAGTTAAGACAGTTTTTATCAATAATTATCTGTCTGTCATGGGACACTTGGAGCTTAGTCTTCATTATGAGTGCTGTAAAACATCAAATTATTTATATTATTACTATTATTAGCTTCATTAATTGGCTTAAACTGAGCAAAAGTACATCAGATGAATTCATTGTAATTTTTTGCATTAGAGTGAAATTGGCAGGAATATAATATCAGACTAAAATATTCTGCAATATCTGCTTCTGTTCCCTGCACAGTAGGTTTTGAAATGCATTTCATTGACAATCAAAAAATGCCACTCTGAGGAGCTAAGTTCTATATACACTCAGTATTTATTAGACTTATTTTCTGCTGCTGTAGCCTATCCACTTAGAGTTATGATGCATTGTTTGTTCAGAGATGCTCTTCTGCATACCACTGTTATAATGTGTGGTTATTTGTGTTTATTACTATCACCTCCTGTCAGCTTTGATCAGTCTGGCCCTTCTCCTCTGATGTCTCTCATTAAAAACGTGTTTCTGCCCGCAGAACTGCTGCTCACTCAATGTTTTTTTGTTTTTTGCGCATTTCTCTGCACTATCCTCTGCAAACTCTAGAGACTGATAAGCAATTTTCCACAGTCAAAGTCACATAGATCACATTTTTCTCCATTCTGACATTTGGTCTGAAAAACAGCTGAACCTCTTGACCTCTTGTTTTCATGCTTTTATGCAGTCATTTGCTGCCAAATGATTGGCTGATTAAATATTTGCATTAACAAGCTGGTGTACAGGTCTACCCAATCAAGTGATCACTCAGCATATATCTAATATATACAATATCATATCAAACACTCCAACTCTAATAATGGGCATATTACTTCATCTCCAAAATGATCCCCCTTACTTTGTAGAACTGTCCAAAACGTCAAGTCCATTTCCACTGATAAGGCAATGGAAGGGTATACTGTCAGAGAAAATGTGATGTACTTTTTAGGATGTCAATCAGATGTAAATTATTGTGTTATCCAAATTGCTACTTTGATTTGTTTCATTTCAACACACAGTATATAGCTACAAAATACCAGCAGCCTATTTTAAAAATGGGGCAGCAGTGAATAGTCTGTTGAATTTAATATTCTAACAATTCTAACATTTCAAATAATTTAAAGCCAGTGTATTTTGACATTTCAGTTACAAACAGTTCGACATCGCAGTCACAGAGATCCCAAAGTGTTATATCTCAGGGGTCTGACTGACTTATCGTGAGGCGGCAAAATGAAAGGGTTCTCTTTCCCTTCAGATGTGCAGAACACATCCAAGACCGGATTGAGTGGTCAATCCACATCCGCAGTCCCGCGCTCAACCTTTTGATCAAACGGTTCTTACAAAATGCCCAGTGCCGCGCTATCTCTCCGGAGAATAATGACGCGGAGGGAACAACAAATGGAAAAACGCCAGCCCCCTTTTATGCGCGTGTGTATCTGCACGGTTTATTTTTCAAGATCTACACCGGCTTTAAGCTGCGGGATTACGAGGGCAGACTGCACCCAATTAATTGTGGGGAACACAAAGGTGGATATAAAATGGAGGCATTGGAAAACAGAAGCGTGCAGAATGCCTCTGCCTTTCTTCCTCGGGCTGATAAGGTTTACTGATAACAGCGGTGGGCCTGGGAGCCTATTATCATGGAAAAGCAGAGCAATACCCAGAGCAGATAAGAACATCTCATCTCTGACAGACATTTCATTACTCTCAGAGGGAGACGTTCCAGCACAGCCGGCTAAGTGTCTCCCGTCGGAACGCGCACACCGACTCCAAACGAAAAAAACAAATAAATCATCAATAAATAAAAAATCCTTCATTTGCGAATCGGTGTTTCTTCTCGAACGGCTCGTAATTATCGTCATATTTTAGGAAGGAAATTGCTTTCTGCTGCGCGTAACGTGTGCGGGCTGCTCTGGCATAGTGAGGAATGATCGGGGTGCTACTTTTCGGGGAGTTCTGTAATGCCTTGCTGTATTATCGTTGCTGTATTGTTTCGTCCATAAAAAGGCCTGTTTCTGCAGTCCCATTAGAATTCCAGACGAAGTGCACGTGTCATTCTCCTTTCCTGGCCCTTGGCTTTAAAGTCAGCTCTTATTATTTATTTATTTTCCCGGTGATGAGATGTTCTCGCGGGCTCTTTCTTACCTCCAATTCTAAAGGATTTCTGTCTCCTGCCAGCTGTGTGTGTGAGATACCCCCTGCCTCTCCTAATATAGAGGGGATTACAAGCACATTACCTCCCTAACACTTCGGGCTCTCTGCAAAACCTGCATCCCCCCCGCGCACCTCCTCCAGGTGTCCGTGAGTAATTACATAATTAATATTATATTTTTCCACTTAAGGTAATAAGTGTAAAGCACTTTGAATACCTGTGTAATAGTGGATGTGGGAATGAGCAACCACGCTGGGCGCTAGTGTTCCTCCCTGCAGCGGTGCTCTGAGATGAGTGATGTACCGCAGGGGTCTATGTCGGGTCCGTTCCAAAGGCTCCTCTGTATAACCTATAAAATGAAGGGATTTCAATGATAGATTCTTTTTGTCTTCGCAGACTGCGGAAGGGCAAGCTAGAACACACAGGGAGCAGAACTATCACAGCCCAAATAATCCCTCAGTGGAGATACTTCCAGTCAGGGCTGATTCGAGTGGTTTTTATCGCCCACTTTGCTCTTTATTTGCCGCTTGTTTAAACCTTTTGTGGGTCAGCTGCGCAGTCCCCGAGGTAGCCGCGGCGGAACACTCTTCCGGAGCCGATTCATAACTCGTGACCCTCAGCCGGGTCCTTGTTCAGATATATAGACGCCGGCACAACAACACGCTCTGGATAAGAGCGTCTGCCAAATGCCAATAATGTAACACGCACTTCTGCTGCACAGTGCGTTTGTCAAACCGAGCGCTTCTCTCTGGCTATTCAGCCGACAACAGTGGGCCAGTGCGCGGTTGTCCGGCTTCAATGCGAAACACCGCAATGATACGCAGCTTCACTGACGCTCGAGAGGAGTCATGTTTTATTCCGCACAATCGTTTGTCTCACTCTTGATTTGCAGTAAAATGAGAAGATAACGTTCTTTCACATTCCGTTAAATCATATTACCTGCTTTTTGCCCTCGCCTCTGAGTTATTGAATGTTGTCAATTATGTCTCACACAATCTCTGACGTATATATACAGATTCACGCTGTGAATGCAATATCCCCAGGCAGCTTTGGTATTGCAGGTTTAGCTTTTTGGTCACTGGTTGTATGCAGCTTCATTAAGACTTTGCTACCGTTCAGCAATGTGGGAGTCAACTGCATTTTGTGTGGGAGGGCTGGGTTAAATTCCCACTGAAAATTTTCTGAATATATTTTCCTGAATATATAGTAACTTGATATTCCCAGAATCTAATTTTAATCTATGCACGTATCCATTTTACTGCATTTTATATCAATGTTGGATTCTCTCCACAGCTATCTTAAAATTTCAGCGCACCAGGCAGTTTAATGGCTCAGATTTGACAGCGGACCTCAACTTCTTTTGAAATTTCTCTTCACTGACATTATCATTTTGTCATTGCTGATTGGAGGATTGAAGTCCTGATGGTATTCATTATGACTGCTGATTGGAGGATTCACAGCCTGATGGAAATCATCATAGCTGCTGATTGGAGGATTTGCAGCCTAATTGTAATCATTACTGAAGGATCTGCAGCCTGATGGTAATAATTATTGTTGATTGTAGTATTCATAACCTGCTCGCTGTCATTTTGGCTGATTGTGGATTTGGGGCTTATTTCTGTTCATCTTGCCGGCTCTGAAGTGTCTGTTTGCCCTGGGGTCTTTGTCTATTGTATAAGCCTATTGCTTGGCTACTAAGGGCACTAAATGGATATGTAGATACTTAAAATAAGATTCGGCACTCCATTGAGAAACATGACTTGACTTTGGCTTAAATATTTGCGTGTAAAATGATGAGGCTAACTCATTGAATCTGCCTGGGCAGACTGTCCAGAGAATATGATATCTGTGAGCTCCAGTGTGTCTGAATGCGAGCCTCCCTCCCTCCCTGAAGGAGAGCAGCAGCCTGGCTCAGCGAGCAGGTCGCAGACGGCCCCGAGGCAGGGGCCACACCGCGGCACAGGAGCAGGGCGGAGACGGCTCTCTTCCGCTCGCTCCGGATCTACAGCTCTGTCTGACTGAGCACGGCGGCCTGGAGGACCAACGCTCCCGTCAGCGCTGAACCTCCTGAGTTAACCCTATCATCTGAGAGAGAGAGAGACTCCCCACTGTCTGAGTTACCCCTATCATCTGAGAGAGAGAGAGAGAGAGAGGGAGAGAGAGAGACTCCCCACTGTCTGAGTTAACACTATCATCTGAGAGAGAGAGAGAGAGAGAGAGAGAGGGAGAGATTCCCCACTGGCTGAGTTAACCCTTTCATCTGAGAGGGAGAGAGAGAGAAAGAGAGAGAGAGAGATGCACTGCCTCCTGAGTTTCATCTGAAAGAAAGAGGGAGAGAGGGACTCCTGACTGCCTGATTTAACCCTTTATCTGAGAGAGAGAGAGAGAGAGAGAGAGAGAGACGCACTGCCTCCTGAGTTAACTGTTTCATCTGAGAGAGAATAAGATGGAGACAGAAAGACATGGAGATGGATAGAGTACACTGAAAAATAAATGCTAAACAAGAGAATGAAATGGGTAATAGAATGTGATTGCCATTTCCATTGGCGTGTCAAGTGTGGAGTGAAATATTCTGTTTTAAACATAATCACTTCTGATGTTGAAGAGAAGAATGGGAAGTGTGTTACTTTGTTCCGAGGGGAGCAGTGTTTTTCTAGTGTCTCTCGACTCTTGTCACATTTTTATTCTCACTTTCATGGCGGTTCAGTGAAGCGAGACCTAATTTTGAGAATTGATTGTGGATGCGTGTATGTGTGTATACATCTGTGTGCGTGTCTGCAAGCAAGTGTCTGCATCTTTAAAAACCAAGATAGATATTTGGGTTGACAGACATGTAAAAATCTAATTTCAGCGTTTTTACTGGGAGACCAAATAGTCCTAGCCTGCTAAGAGGCGCTAAGACTTTTAAAAGCTGAAGGTGCTGCTACTCTGCGGTAAATGCTACAAGCAGTTCAGTCATTTAACTGTTCAAACAATGTCAGTAGCTATACGCAGTCAGAGAAATTTTGTGCACAGGCACGCCAGGAGCCGGTCGCAGATGGCAGTGTAGTGTAATGGATAGAGAACTGGGCTTATAACCCAGAGCTTGTAGGTTCTGTTCCCAGGTGGCCCGCTGTTGCACCCTTCAGCTACGCGCTTAATGCGAATCTCTGCAGTGTATACCCAGCTGTTTAAATATAAGAAATATTCAACTGTGCCAGCTGCCATGACAGAGAATAACAGGACAGATACAATGATCTGGGTTCTTTACCCTGGGCGTGAAACTTAAGGGAAAACTTTTGATTGAACAGAGGCCATTTTTTCCACACTTTTTCTGTACCTTTGTTTGTGAAATCTGTGAAAAGAATCTCCTCGCAGAATATGTGAGCGGCAGGTTGAATATTTTCTGAAAAACAGCACGGTTTTAAAAGGTTGGTTGTCGGACACAATTTCCACGGCTTTTATTCAGCTGCGAATTCTGAGGCTTTAAAATGACCCAGGAGCATCAGTGTCCCCCGGAAGCACAGCTCCACATAAAGGAATACAATAGCATAGCGAAAGCGATTTACTTGGACTAACTTTGATGGTTTAGCACAGTGGGATGAAAATTGTGAGAGGAACACGGAACCAATTGAAGAAGCTTATTTTTCACAATTCGGGGTCATGAATATGTTATTTTCTTTTTGTGTGTGTGTGTGCATGTTTGTATTTGTGTGTGTGCGCATGTTTGTATTTGTACATTTATTTGTGTGTGTGCATGTTTGTATTTGTATGTGTTCGTATGTTTGTATTTGTGCATGTATTTGTGTGTGCATGTTTGTATTTGTACATGTATTTGTGTGTGTGTGTGTGTGTAGATGTTTGTATTTGTACATTTATTTGTGTGTGCATGTTTCTATTTGTACATGCATTTGTGTGTGTGTGTGTGTGTGTGTGTGTGTGTGTGTGTGTGTGTGTGTATTTGCACATGTATTCGTGTGTGCGCATGTTTGTATTTGTATGTATCTGTGTGGGTGTTTAACCCATTGTCTCAGTGTTATGGACACAGCTGTGTCTTATTAATTCAATGTTTTTCAAAAGTTTTTGAGAATACCAAATAGCCCTCTGCTGAGTTAATGAAATTCATAAAAAGAGAGAAAACCCAATTTTTCAAATGATTTTAATCGAGTACAACATTTATTGAAGAGAACTAGGGAAGGCCAATTTAGCTAATTTATACATGGGGTGATTCATAAATGTTTTCATTACTGTGACTATCTTAATGATTTGGCAGGGTAGTTTCAGTGAGTGGTTGCAATTCCATCAATTTCTTTTAACATACTGTATGATTACTGCTAATTGAAATACACATTTAATTATTTACATGAGTCACAATTGGCATGCCACCACTATTATTCACAATATATTCGATCGATATTTTGTTATTTAGCTGATGCTTTTATACAAAGCAGTTGATTTGACGAAGCAGGGGACAATCCCCCCAGGAGCAATGCAGGGTTAAGGGCCTTGCTCAAGGGCCCAACAGCTGCACGGATCTTATCGCGGCTACACCGGGGCTTGAACCAGCAACCTTCCGGGTCCCAGTCATGTACCTCTATGGGGCTCCCTATAAACAACACAGATAATAATCTTTATGTGATGCTCAAAGATAGGGAAAAACTATATACTTTTATTCCAGTGCATTGACTCTCATGTTATTCAGTAAACTGGATGCCCACAGCCTGCTATGAACAGTCTCCCTTTGACCACAGGTCACCGTCCTTGCACTCACAGAGCACGGTGCCCACAGTAGCTGAAATTGTGTGAGACCGTCTGTGTGAAATCTCACACTGATGGTCTCACACAACATACACACTTTGCTGTCTCACTGTGCCCATATATCCCTGTTTGACAGGTTCCGGTGTAGGTGACCTCCTGTGATTGGTGTTCACCAACGCCATTTGTCACAAAGCTCTACAGCTGCTGTCGAGAGGAAACCTTTGGATGAAATATGTTGCTTTGAACACCATATTTGCCCATAAAAAACTATTTTTTTGAAACATGAGATTCCCTATCCTTTTTTCATTTGCTATAGCTGCTTTTCGCTGCTCTTAGCAATATTACTTTTATAAACAGAATATACATGTTGTCAGCAGTTAGTCTGCAGTGCAGAGACATTTAAATCAGGTGGTCTGTACTATTAGTCAGCTGTCCTTTCGATGCATGCCGTAGACAGCTTCTGTACATATTTGTCAATATACAATTTTCAAGGGTTGATATCAGACATTGGAACTGCATTGCTTTCCATTCCCAGTAGTGCTTGCGACCTCAGATCAGAACACTCTAATGACACGTTTGTAATCTTGCACCTTAACTGGTTAAGCGCATTCCTGCGGTGTGTCGTTCTCCCAGCATGCACTGCAGGGATTGTTAAGACTGCACTCTGTGCTGAGGGAATGCCTCACGCTTTGCGACTCACTCAGGGAAATCGCAGGCGCTTACAGCTGCGAGATCCGGCCCCGGGGCCGATGGCTTCTGTTGTTTTCATTAGGGCTAATGCGCAGTGTTCATCTGGAGGTGTTTGTTTTCAGCGTGCGGCTCTTCCTGAAAGAGCCCACAGGGCTGCATTAAGAAAGCGTGTCCAAGCGATTTGTAACGACTCGTTTGAATTGGGTTGCTGGCAGTGTCATTCCCACTCAGAATTTATGCTTTGTGATTTCAAATTTGACTGACATGTTAAAATGTAAAAAAAAATAAAAATAAAAATAAAAATAAAATGAAATATGCTGCAGTGGTTTATCGGCTGTTTGGGATGGTGAGCATCGCCAGTTATGTTTCATAAAATTACCTTTGATTAATAAATATTCTCAACTCCCCATGTGCTCAATTCAATGATATCATATGCAGAGATCGAGATTATTATTACAGCCACAGCCACAGGTTCAGGTCAGTCTGTGTGTCTGGAGGAGCATTGTGGCATTTTACAGTGCTCAGCCATGCATTGTCACAGTCAGGTTTAGTTTTGAGGTTGCCTTCCCTGCATGAGTGTTAACTACTGTATGTATACAGTTAATATTAATATATTTTGTACGGCACTTTTGTGCGACTATTGTGTTGACTGTGCTTCATAAAAAATGTACTTAATCAGTTACTTCACTTAGTTACTTACTTACAGTACTTAGTTATTTACTTCCATCCATCCACCCACCCACCCATCCATTAATCCATAAATGAAGCTATATCCACTGGCTAAAAGCTCTGACTCATAAAACATGTTTGTTGATAGCGAAGAGAAGTTGCTATGTCTGGGCTTGATATCTCAGAATGGTATTTATTGTGACCACAGGTGCAGATTAAATCCGGACAGTCGTGATTTATGAGGTTCCCCTACGTCCTGACAGATGTATGGCCGTCATTCTGCTTGTCTGGATAATTAGACTGACGGGAAACATTTGTTTCTGAAAATAAAAGACCTGATATAACGTTGTGAAACGTTATCTTTGCCAGAGTCTACATCAACCTCAGCACAGCCTTGTATCTCCCAGTAGGCTAGAGTGTGCTTCTCGCTGAGTTTAAATCTACAGTCAAAACATGGCATCCGTAAACTTAGAGCTTTTGCACTTTCATGCTGAATGCCTATTTGACACATCAGTGCAACAAGATGCATAATTATGGAAGCTGTTGATGTCAGTTGCAAAATAATAGCAGAAAAATCATTGTTTGTGGGCTCATAAAGCAGAATAAGATGGCAGAACTTCTGCACCTCTTCAGTTAACTTTAAAGTCATCCATTACTAGGACGCAACCTATAATTCGTTATTTCTTATCGACATAATTGCCCTATCTAATGCCAGTTGAATGGGTTTTATGCTGTTCTGCACAATTTTGCATTTTCAATACAGGAGATTGCTGTGCAAGTGTTTGTTTTCTTATGTAATTACCACCCTTGAGCTGAGTCTCGACCCCTTCATCATTAAATGCTTTGTGATAAAGAAAGAAAGTTAGCCGTAAAAATTCTATCCAGTATAGAGCAGGGCTCAACTCCAGTTCCCGAGGGCCACAGTGTCTGCAGATATGTGCTCCACTACTATTACCACCTGATTACACTAATTATACTAATTATTTTACTCATTGGTTCAGGATGTAAACTTGTTGAAATAAGGTGATAGTTGTCTATCTTTGTCTATATTTGGTGTTGGTCGGTGCATTGCATAGTTGGAGTGAATACCCGCAGACACTGTAGTCCACAGGACCTGGAGTTGAGTAGCCCTGACTTGGAGTGTTCTATCTTAACACACTGAAAATCGTTCATTTCTACAGCCACAACCAAAGTTGTCATGAATATCAGGGGCATAAAGCAGGATTACTACATTAGCTGGATATCTGCACTGAGTAAAACACAGAACCCTCCCAAGTCTGGAACATGGAGTGTAGTAAAAACAGCTCTTCTAGGTGCAGTTATAATTTGGTAATCCTGGGACGCATTTTGTTAAGTGAGATTAACTGAGTTAACTGGACTGAGTAAAACCCAGATCCTTCCCAAATCTGTACTGAACTGAAGTAACAAGAGCTGTTCCAGGTTTTATTCATGAAATACCCCACAGGACTACTGACTGAGCTGGATAACTTTGCTGAGTAAAACCTTGAACCAATCTTTTCACTCCAGTTCATGTTCCAGATTTGAGGGTGTTCCGGTTTTTACTCCGTAATCCTGCTTTGTCATACAGGCCCAGAGATGAGAAGTGGAGATGAGTAAGTGGAAGAACTGCAGTATGGAGCCTTACATTAACACTGCTGCCCTTCAGAAAGGCAGGGAGAGACCCTGGCCTGCTCCAGCTGTGAACAGAGGCATCAGAACATGTAGAATATACTGGAATTCTGGGGCTCTCTGAAGAACATACATCCAGATCTTCTGCATCAGATGAAGGCTAGGAACTGCACTCAGTGCCCTCCCAAGTCCCCCCGCAGAGCTGAGCGAAAGAAAGAGAGATGTGTATTTATTAGTTAGTTGATTTTAGTTTACAATTTAAAACATTTTCCTTTTAAAATCACATAAAACACAACAATCAACACATGTTACATTGCAATTGACATACATTACAGTTTAAAATTCAGAAATGAATTCTTTTCCCAGGCAAGAAAACCCAAAGATATTTCATCATAACAATAAAAGCAATCAGAGAGAGAGAGAGAGTGGGTGAAGGAGGGAGGGAGGGATTGGGGTCGTGGTGGCCCCTCAAAGCAAATGTCGATGTTGTATTCTCATATTGTCTCATTGATAATGCTGCAGCAGCACTATGGAAATGCTAAAAACACATTATGAGATTGTAGATTCTGCAGCTGCCGTTTTGGTTTTGTTGAGTTACCTCACTGTGTGAGGGGTCTACCCATGTCTGCTCTGCTGGGTTTTACGTGTCTCATGATGCTTTGCTTGCTTGCTGGCATTATGCCACTGCTGTTGTCATGGTGTGCTACCATGGAGAGACTACGCGTCATCAGGTTCTGATGTATATTCACTTCTGTGGTTATTTCCCGCATTGCGGAAAGTCTGTGTACAATTTGTCAAAATAGTTTTTATTATAATTTAACAAAGTTTCAAGTTTTAGAGTTGGGCAACTTTTATCATCTTCTTTTGTCTCCAATGGGAAAAGCAACAATTAGTTTAACAACTGTTTACGATCTTGCTGATGTAAAATGTTCCATGGAACGCCTTAAAATTAGTTTATATAAAAAAGTTTTAACGTTCTGATGGAATCTGGAGAATATTTTATAAATGATAATAATAATAAAAAGATGTTTCAGCTGCAAGTGAGTGTAAGGGAGAGGCCCTACCCACACACAGACAGCTTTACTGCTTCTACCCTCCATTGCCTGGAATAATAACCCTGATAAGGCCAGATGAGTCTTTAATGGCAGTAAACAGATGGAGTTCGGCACGTGATGGGATTAGCATTAGCATCTTCTCACTCAGCTGATTCTAATGGAAATCAAGGCCACATCGCAGAACGCAACTCAACACATATTTTAACCTTTAGCAGGCGAGTCTAAAAGAGAAAGATTTTGTGTTAAAATGAAAAATGTGTGAATTGCCTGCCGGCGCATTCGGCACGCTCGCAGATGTGCCTGATGTGTGTATGCATGAGATGCAGTGTGTGTGTGTGTGTGTGTGTCTGTCTGTCCGCGTGTGTGTGTGTGTGTGTGTGTGTGTGTCTGTCTGCGTCTGTGTGTGTGTGTGTGTGTGTGTGTCTGTGTGTGTCTGTCTGCGTGTGTGTGTGTGTGTGTGTGTGTGTGTGTGTGCGTGTATGTGTGTATGGGTGTGTCTGCATGCGTGAGTGTGTGTGTATGTGTGTGCATGCATGCATCTGCATGTGTGTGTATTTGTGTGGACATGCGTGTGTCTGCATGCGTGCGTGAGTGTGTGTGTGTGTACATGCGTGTGTCTGCGTGTGTGTGTTTGTGTTGTGCGTGTGTACATATGTGCGTGTGTGTGTATGCGTGTGTCTGCATGTGTGTATGTGTGTGTGCATGTATGTGTGTGTCTGAGCGTGTGTGTGTGTGTTTGTGTGTGTGTGTGCGCTCTGTGTAGCTCAGATGATCATTTTCTAGCGTGGCTTGGGTTCTTGGCGGTACGGACATGCTGCATTTTGTCAGTAAGTAGTGCACAGCGACAGGGATGGGGACACCTGAGATTTAGCGTGAAATGACTTGGGGGCACGGAGGGTGGTGGTGGCTGGAGTTTCACACCGCTCTTCTTGGAAAGAATGAGACTGACTTGGGGGCGGACTGTGGTCAAATGCTGCAGTTTCTGAAAAGTGGAGAGTATTTTACACTGATGTGGTCGCACTCGCCCTCCTGATAACATGGCTGAATCTCCCTACTGCCATCTATTGGAGTACTCCGTTACTACACTTTTTACTCTGTCTTAATTTGCATATTCTGAGTGGGTGTACACATTTTATGAGATTTCTCTTTCAGTTTTACAAGCTTGTCTACGGATCTATTTGCATACTGCTCTGTATTTGTGCATCATTAAAAAAAGAATGTGCATAGCATAAAACAGAGGCCTGAATTTACAGTGCACATGATAAAAACTATGTACAGAGGAAACTATGCATATGAACATAGTACTTGGTTTATCACAGTCAACTAGATAAAGAACAGCACAGCTCAGTGTATGAAAGCCTTTGAATTATAATATTTAAGTCACGTCAGTTTAGTATGTTAATAACAGTAGTATACACTGGTTCTGTACGTACTGTAGTCTGAATTACATATATAGTCTGTCTAGAGATTTCTGTACTTTGTAAAATAAGTACTGTTTGTCAGTGTTCACTTCATGTCAGCTGCCTTGTTCTTGTAGTCGGTAATGAATATCACTGGCACCGACAGAATTTCCATTGTTTCTTTCCAAGTAATTTTAAAATGCTTTGATTTTCCTGATGGGTACACCGTAGCTAATAATGGCCTCAGTGGTGAACCTGCAACTCGCAAATTATTTCATTGTAGCTCCTGAGAATTTGTCGGAATTTGTAACTCTGCACTAATGGTGTGCATTTCATTATCGGTCTCATTGACTGCCATTTTGTTTTTCATTAGCAACAGAAGTAATAGAAGTCACCCCGCTGACGGTAAGCTCCCGGCTTGTGGGTAACAGCGGGCCGGGCGGTGAGCGTGTGGTCGAATGTCGTTAATGAGAGTTCAGAGTTCAGCTCCCGGAGCTGAGGCCCGGGCTCACGTGTCCCCCCGGGGGGGGAGAAACTCCAGCCGCCATTCCGCTGCGATCAATCAAGGCGGCGGTCGGAAGATCGACGCGGACCGGCTACTCGCGCGCGGATAGACTGCCTCCGCCTCTGCTACAGGGGCGTGGGAGGCTTACTGTAAATCTTCTCACTTACGTGCCGTTATAAAAGGGAGAGAAGAAGAAGAAAAGCCTGCTGGCTGGCCGGTTCCGTCGTGTGGTATCTCATTATGGCGCGCTGAGACGCCGGTGCGAACGCCACCGGAGCGTCTGTGGGGACGCCGGCCCGTGGGGACGCCGGCCCGTGGGGAATTAAGCGCGCTCGTACGCGCCGCAGACCCGCGGCACTCCGTTTGATTAAAGGCGCCGGGGCGCTGACCTTTTCCGATCGTTTATATCGGCGAAAGGGAAACAGAATGAGCCGGGGCCGGCGGTTTCTCTCCCCCCTTCCAGGGCCCGACCGCTTTCAGACGGCATTAAAGGTAGATTCGTGTTTAAATAAATGGCGGAGGGCGAATAATCAAAGCGAATCCTCTCAGGGAAGGAATGATGAAAGGACCTTCTCCGCCACTCTGCTTTTGTTGAGCTGGCTGGAGACGACTTCTTTCTCTGAGAGTTGTCTGGAAGTGACAGGGCAAGGACACAAACTGCA
Source organism: Conger conger (assembly GCF_963514075.1). Taxonomy (NCBI): domain Eukaryota; kingdom Metazoa; phylum Chordata; class Actinopteri; order Anguilliformes; family Congridae; genus Conger; species Conger conger. The sequence goes on from NC_083776.1 coordinate 24,208,905, forward strand.
GACTTATTCTCTTCTCTGCCTGTCCACCTGTTTGTCTCTCTGTATGAAATTGTATGCAGCTCAGGGTCTATGCGATTGTGGAGAGTCAGGGAGCACTGACTATCATGGACCTTTTTCCTAGGCATGCCCCACCCCCAACCCCCCACCCCAGTTGGCCTCCCTCCAGACGATTGGAGCCCTACGCGATCGCATAGTCTCGCGATGCTTAGAACCGGCCCTGTGTGTGATGCTTTGTTCATGAACGGGTGACCGTTTGGCCTAACTGACTTCCATCTGTCTCTTGCAGCTGTCCTTCAAGTGTCCATCTCGCTCAACAAGGTGGAGCTGAGTGTCGGCGAATCCAAATTCTTCACCTGCACAGGTAAGACTGCTAATATGCTCTAGCCGACAGTCACAACTGTCCTCACTGAAGATGAAGATCCCTAGTTTTTAAGGCTGGTAGCAGAGGGATCTTTTTAAACTGTCTCCGTCTGATAGCACAGTCATATATTATACACAGCACTGTTCAGTGAAAGTGGGCTGAATATAAACAGCAGCTGTAGTTTGGTGTTGTTTAACCAGGTGATGCGTGTCAATCCTTTGCTGCTGCAAATGGAATTGTGGAATAGGACGTAATCAGAGTAACACTGGTCACAACTCTACCAATCAGATTGATGGACACCAGAAGTCATTCAATCCTATGGGGAATGGTTAACGGACAGTTACTGTGGCCGTTATTTCTGTTGGCCAAGGGATGACGGATTCTTTGGACCCCGCTTTGATAATGGACCATTGGAATAGCCAGAAGTAGAGAATATGATTAATTTCACAGCTTATTTCTGGGACAACAACAATCTTCTTTTCCAACAAACCAATTAATTTATGTTTTCAGAAAATATTAAGTGAGTCCCATTTTCATTCTAAAAGGTTTGTTGTGATATAAATCATAAAATTGTGATTTATAATTCACATATTCTCCATCTAAAACAATCTTTTTATCAAGGGTATGAGCCAGGACTTGTATCCGTCAGATCAGTTACGATGCTGTGTTGCTATGGGGGCGATGAGAATGGCAGGTACACAGGCAGAGGGATGAGTTGTGAACACGGCATAATGCTGCTACCTGTGAGATACTGCAGCCCCGCTTATCTCTTTAAAGGGCAGGAGGCCCTGGATAGCCCGCGTGTAAGGAGACCCAGGAGAGCTCCTGGTACAGGCCTGCAGTGGGGATGCTGTGGGGCTGCAGTGGGGATGCTGTGGGGCTGCAGTGGGGATGCTGTGGGGCTGCAGTGGGGATGCAGTGGGGATGCTGTGAGGCTGCAGTGAAGATGCTGTGGGGCTGCAGTGGGGATGCTGTGAGGCTGCAGTGGGGAAGCTGTGAGGCTGCAGTGAAGATGCAGTGAGGATGCTGTGGGGATGCAGTGGGGATGCTGTGGGGCTGCAGTGGGGATGCTGTGGGGCTGCAGTGAGGATGCAGTGGGGATGCTGTGGGGCTGCAGTGGGGATGCTGTGGGGCTGCAGTGGGGATGCTGTGGGGGTGCTGTGGGGGGAGCTCCATGCTGTGTTAGCGGCCCAGCGGGGCCAGCGGGGGCAAGTGCGTCTCCAGCAGCAGCTCAGCAACACACTCTGCTCATGCACAACATTTGGGTCCCTGGCAGGGGTGCTTCCCCGGGTCTATCACCTGCAGCTCTGTGGGGGGGAGTGTGTGTGTGTGTGTGTGTGTGTGTGTGTGTGTGTGAGCATGTGCGTGTGTGTGTACATGTGCGTGTAAGTGTGTGTGCGTGTGTGTGTGTGTGCACAAGTGTGTGAGTGTGTGTCTGTGTGTGTGTTAGTGTGTGTGTTTGTGTGTGTCTGTGCATGTGTATGTGTGTGTGTGAGTGTGTGTGTTTGTGTGTGTCTGTGCATGTGTATGTGTGTGTGTGAGTGTGTATGCATGTGTGTGTGTGTGTATGCATGTGTGTGTGTGTGTTTGCATGTGTGTGTGTGTATGCATGTGTGTGTGTCTGTGCATGTGTATGTGTGTGTGTGAGTGTGTATGCATGTGTGTGTGTGTTTGCATGTGTGTGTGTATGCATGTGTGTGTGTTTGCATGTGTGTGTGTGTATGCATGTGTGTGTGTGTTTGCATGTGTGTGTGTGTGTATGCATGTGTGTGTGTGTTTGCATGTGTATGTGTGTGTGAGTGTGTATGCATGTGTGTGTGTGTTTGCATGTGTGTGTGTGTCTGTGCATGTGTGTGTGTGTTTGCATGTGTGTGTGTGTCTGTGCATGTGTGTGTGTGTATGCATGTGTGTGTGTGTTTGCATGTGTATGTGTGTGTGAGTGTGTATGCATGTGTGAGTGTGTATGCATGTGTGTGTGTGTTTGCATGTGTGTGTGTGTCTGTGCATGTGTATGTGTGTGTGTGAGGGGATGCTGTGGGGCTGTAGTGGGGATGCTGTGGGGGTGCTGTGGGGGGAGCTCCATGCTGTGTTAGCGGCCCAGCGGGGCCAGCGGGGGCATGTGCGTCTCCAACAGCAGCTCAGCAGCACACTCTGCTCATGCACAACATTTGGGTCCCTGGCAGGGGTGCTTCCCCGGGTCTATCACCTGCAGCTCTGTGGGGGGGAGTGTGTGTGTGTGTGTGTGAGAGCATGTGCGTGTGTGTGTACATGTGTGTGTAAGTGTGTGTGCGTGTGTGTGCGTGTGTGTGTGTGTGTGTGTGTGTGCGTGTGTGTGCACAAGTGTGTGAGTGTGTGTCTGTGTGTGTGTTAGTGTGTGTGTTTGTGTGTGTCTGTGCATGTGTATGTGTGTGTGTGAGTGTGTATGCATGTGTGTGTGTGTGTGTTTGCATGTGTGTGTGTATGCATGTGTGTGTGTGTATGTGCATGTGTATGTGTGTGTGTGAGTGTGTATGCATGTGTGTGTGTGTTTGCATGTGTGTGTGTATGCATGTGTGTGTGTGTTTGCATGTGTGTGTGTATGCATGTGTGTGTGTGTTTGCATGTATGTGTGTGTATGCATGTGTGTGTGTGTTTGCATGTGTGTGTGTGTGTGTATGCATGTGTGTGTGTGTTTGCATGTGTATGTGTGTGTGAGTGTGTATGCATGTGTGTGTGTGTTTGCATGTGTGTGTGTGTCTGTGCATGTGTATGCGTGTGTGTGAGTGTGTATGCATGTGTGTGTGTGTTTGCATGTGTGGGAGGGAGGGGGCTACAGCTGGGTGGATATGGAGCTCAGCAGGGAAGAGACACTGCAGGACAGGAGCTGGTGGATTTGGCTGCAGGTGTGGGTGTGTTACTTGTGTAGATATTGTTTTTTTTTGTATTAGCTATTGTATTGTTGTACTCAGGGTATTCTAGCTGCCAACTGTGGTATGCTAGTTTGGAAGTTGATTGTATTCTTCAAGGGTTCTGATTATCTGTATGTTTACACTAGGACTCGGAACTGTACTGTCCTCCAAGGTCCTCTTCGCACTTGTACTTGTGTTTGATTTGCACTTCGTTGTACGTTGCTCTGGATAAGAGCGTCTGCTAACTGCCATGTATTGTAATGTAATGTAATGTAGTGTGTGGTCATCTCTGGCTTGGTGTGTGCATGTGCGTGTAAGCATGCATGTGTGCAAGATGGTGAACTTCCATCCCGCTCAACTCTCAGCTCCAATCGCTTAAACACTGCTGCTGTATTTGCTGTATTACATATTCATAGCTCCTACAATCAATTTCATATCACTGGGAATAATAAACAGCTCTGCCTGTGTGGAGAAGTGCCTGAAAATCTCTGACAGCAGTGACTTCTGCAGCCATGCACTCAAAGGGGTGAAAAGTGTCTGAAAATGTACACACACTGTGGTGGCACCTTATTGGTACATAAGTACCCAAATTGTACCCCTGGACCTTTGTACATTTCTTGCTTGGAAAACAAAAAGAATGTTACTGCACTTTCAGGGTACATTTTCAAAATTTGATCCTTGAAGAACAAAGATGTACCTCCACTGTCAATTTATTCCTGAGTGAGCATAAGGCCCTTCTTCACTGTGTCCCAGTAATGGCGCTGAGCCCTTAGTGAAGTGACCAATGCCATAGGAGATAAAACATTCACCTCCCACTCCTCACTCTGTCTGAACTGCACCAGACAGAGCACCTCCCCTTTGAATGTCTACTCACCTCCTCTCTGCCCCTCCTGTCTGCTCCTCTCTCTGCTCCTCTCTCCGTGCTCTTTCTCAGTGGGCCAGTGTCTCTGGTATTCCTCCCTCCAGGCACACTGGGTAGCTGTGGATGACCTTGTGCGACAGGCAGAGGGGGCTCTTCTAAAGAGAGAGTAATTGGATTAAGCCACGCTTTTCGACTCACTGGATGAGGCCCAAAGCCCTTAGACTGTCCACTTGCTCGTTTATGCTTCCTGACAGAGTGTATTGAACAAGACACTACATCTAAATGAGAAGGGGGCCTCCATAATAAGTCTCTTAGCCTCTCCACTGCACCACTTCCAGATTTAATACACCAACAATCGCTAATGGGATAAAGAGACATTGTTCAGTGAGTACACTTCTCTCACTCTCTCTCCCTCTCCCCCACACACATGCACACACTCGCATATACACACGCATGCACTCTCTCATGCACGCATGCACGCACACACACCGACACAAGCAGGTGCCATATCAATATCCCACAATAAGCACAAAATGACAGCCCTATTAACACGAAACTTTCCCACAGCGGTGATGCAATTTGCTTTAATGTGGTGGTAATAACGGGGTGGCGCAGATAGCACGTCACCTCAAGCAGATAGAATGTGTTGTGATGTGCCGCGTAGCGCCGGGAAGTGCTGAAGGCAGGCGCAGTAACCCCGGGGAGGCGTGGGGGCTTGCACGTTTCGGGGGGCTTGTTGACGGGGTGAGTAGCCTCGAAAACAGGATCCAGCGAGACTCCGCTGTTTACTCTCTGCATCCCGAGCTCAAAGACAGGGACGGGATGCGCTCGGAGAGGCTGACACGACCTTTTTACCGAGGCGCGGGCACCGACCCTGACTAGCAGGAGCCCTAAACCCCCCTCCTGCTCAGGAGCTCTGGGCCATGCCCTTGAAATAGGGTGGTCCGGTGTCTGTAGAGAGAGTCTGCTGGGCCATGCCCTTGAAATAGGGTGGTCCGATGTCTGTAGAGAGAGATAGAGACAGAAACGTAAGGTGCCTCACTGCCACCAGCCTTTACTGTACCTGCTCAACACTATGCCAAACTCCCAAGAACATTGTATGTATCGTGCTCAGGTATTTTCAGGGTAATGAATTATCTGGTAAAATCAACTGTATGATACTGTATGTTCTCAGATTTGGAGGCACATCCTTATTGAGGAATGCATATCTTTCATGAGTCATTTTGGGACACGTCGCAGTCATTTTTTAACAGCTGAAGTTGAACTGTTATTTTGATTGTGAGGGAAATAATGATATTCCGGTGAAGCCCGATTTCTCACACCTTATTAAACATGGAGAGGGTGTTTCAGAGATTTAAACGGATGTCCCTCCATTGCATTATTCTCCACGCTAAATTAATTAATGAAGTCCCCACCACACATCTACAAACTGCAATTTCTCAGCTCCTTTGTCCCTGCGGAACCGAATCAATTGTGCCAATGCATTATGGGTAGAAGGCATGAACAAAATGTAGGAAGAGCTAAATTTATCTCCTGTCAGCCTACGGGCATGTATACACAATAAACTGTGTCCTGCAGCAAGACCAAGGCTCACATCCTACCTTTCTCAATATTTCTCTTCTCCCATTTGAGGATTCAGTCATAAACTATTGCAATCTCTGCATCCTTGCCTTGTAATATCCAACCTAGTGTATTTATTGAGGTATATATCTTGCCCCAGAAGTAATATGCTCTTTACGGTTGACATTTGCAATAAGTGCAATCGCAGTAAAATGTCCTGTGTTAATTCAACTCTAACAGAGTCCAAAAGGGACATGTACACTATAAGAGTAACAGTGATCAAAAACTGAACATTTATTGTGATAGATTAATAATTTATGATTTTTTAATATATTTTTGTTAGGATTTTTTTCAATTGAAATTCAGTTTCTGTGCAAAATGTACACTACAGAAATAAACTGGGGCAATGCGACACACACACACAAAAGCAATTACAAAGACAGATTGATACCTATTTAAAAAGTACATTATAAACAGCTGCATGTATGATTAGCTATGCCATCTGTGAACATCTCAAAGTGTACTATGACAGCTACTAACTGACAAACAAATCTACTGTGCCATGAAAAAGTATTTGCCCCCTTCCTGATTTCCTCTATTATTTTGTATTTTACACACACAATGGTCTCAGATCTTTAGACAAAATGTAATATTTGAAAAAGGGAAACTGAGTAAACATAAAACATATTTTCTAATTACATTTATTTCATGAAATAATGTTATCAAATATCACCCCTGTGAAAAAGTAATTACCCCCTCAATCTTAAAATGTGGTTGCAACTAATCCAGGAATTCCCACATGAACCCAGAAGAACATCCACATCCAACATGAAGACTAGCAGGCCTATGTTAATGACTCTACAATAACAATGAGTGGACAAAGAAGGGATTCATGAGAGAGTAGCAAGAGAGCATCAGTGCTCACCTAACAATTGGAAAAAAGCACCTGGATCATCCCCAAGCCTTTAGGGATAATGATCTATGGACAGATGAGACACAAGTGAAACTATTTGAATGATACAGGTCCCTTTTTCTAGCGTGAAGCAAATGCAGCATTTCTCAGTGAGATCATACCAAAAGTAAAATGGTGTTAGTGTGACGGTGTGTGAATGGACCTGGACAACTTGTCATCATTGAAGGAACTGTGAATTCTGCGAATTCTTCACATCTAACTGTTTGTAAAAGCATGCTGGTCTGGAGAACTTAGTTAAGCCTTTATTTACATTGTAGGAATTCAATGATTCGGTATGGTGTTGCTGAGGTGAACAATTTGTTGTATTAAAAAACGTGTAATACAGAGATAACATTATTACTGTATTAATCAAAAGAACTAGAACAAACAGTTTATGTGCATATTTTGGTCCATAAAACCATAAGTTAGTATTTATCTGGTGACAGCAAGCCTGGTACCTATTTCGCAGCAAGTGGAGGTACGCATCCTTCATCCAATTATACAGGCAATATGTCCGTTTCTGTGTGATCAAACTTGGAAGCACTATAATAATTGTTTAAAAGATGGACTTATTTTGTATCATATATTATACAGACTTTCGGAATAGGAGAAAAGTCTTTGTCAACCCCGCCTGTCTAATATCCAATTTCCTTTGTCTCTTACTGCCGCTTCCTGTATGCTAATTCCTGGGCTGCCTCCTATAGCCTGTATTTGAGGGACATAGTAGAATCATGAGCTAAACTAGATGGTGCTGAACCTGGACGTGGAGTGAATGGGGTATTTACCCCTCTCATACCAGCCCCCCTGCCCAAAAAAGTAAATTGAAAAAATGTATTAACTCATACATTCAACAGAGTAAAAGTGTGAAAGAATGAAAGGCTATTCAGCAGCAATAGTAAGTGACCTTCAGCACTGCTTTCAGAAGAGTTGTTCAGTTAGAAGTATGTGGATAAGGACTCAACAGTAGTTCCAAAGGGTAACAGCTGGAGACAACACAACATTGGGAGGCAGTGGAACATTCAGTTATGTAGTGGTGAACATGACGCTGTGTGTGATTGTTGGTACTGTTGTGTGTCCTCTGTATCAGCTATCGGTGAGCCGGTGAGCCTGGACTGGTACAACCCGCAGGGAGAGCGCATTGTGTCGTCCCAGCATTTGGTCCTGCACACGGAGGGAGTGCGATCCCGGCTCACCATTTACAATGCCAACGTGGAGGACGCCGGAATCTACCGCTGCCAGGCCGCTGACGCCAACGGGCAGACCCAGGAGGCCACTGTGGTGCTGGAGATATACCGTGAGTGTCCTGAACCCCCTCCCCGCCACCCCTCCCCATCACCCCTCTCCAAACCTCATCCCCGCCACCCCTCCCCAAACCTCACCCCCGCTACTCCACCCAAAACCTCACCCCCAACACCTCACCCCGAACCTCCCCCCTCCCCAAACCTCAACCCCGCTACCCCACCCCGTCCTGGCCTTACCCGGGAGAAGACCTCTGTCAGTATTACAGCGCCTCGCTCAGTTGTGTAACTGCAATTTGCCAGGCCAAAACGTAGAGCAATGCACAAAGATGTTTGGTTGCAAATTACTTCTGAGCTTGAATAGATGCCTTAGCCCATGAAGTAAGTCAATGTTAAATGTTAGTCATCAATTTTTTTCCCTTCTTCTTCCATTTTCCCTTGCTGCTAATTTTAGCCTCAGTGTGTGATTATGTGATTATGTCTTTGGTCCGCTGGTCATTATCGCTATTAACCTTATAACAGCCAGCCCCAGGTGAGCAGCAGTATGAAGCACAACAAAAACACATGTTTATAAAAGAGATACATTTACTTGATAAAATAAATACGTATAGAAAGCAAGAAAACACAGAGACATAGAACCCAGACGGTAGCCACAGAGTGAGCGGCCTTGGACCCCATAGCGCTCCTCATAAGGGGCTTCCTTCAGCTTCCACAAATCCTACCATTAATCAACAAAACAAGGAAATGCAACCGAATACCACTAGCGGCACCAAGAGGGGATGTGACACACACAGATGGTTTGGCTTCTTTCTGTAGAAATAACGTCACCTTGAACATGTAGAATAGTCAGCTATAAGAACAGGGCTGTGCTCTTCAATTCAGATTTGTTCGCTAGAAATAACATCACCGTGAACATGTAGAATAGTCAGCTGTGTGAACAGGGCTGTGCTCTTCAGTTCAGATTCGTTCGCTAGAAATAACATCACCGTGAACATGTAGAATAGTCAGCTATGTGAACAGGGCTGTGCTCTTCAATTCAGATTCGTTCGCTAGAAATAACAGTGCCTTGAACATGTAGCATAGTGTTATTTTTTATATCCCATGAGAGGGGGTTGTGTAGAATGGGAATCAGAGTGGGCTGCCAGAGCTCAAAACCGGTCATTCTTGCTCCTAAAGGAACATCTCCACATTCTACTTCTGCACTTCTGTGCAAGAGGACCTGCTGTCACCATAGCAACTGTAGACAAGGGACACCTCGGCAGCACAAACATATGGAACTATTCTCTGCTGTTCATATTAACTCATCTGTTTGAAGAAATAATAATGATAATACATGGCTTTGTAGCTGTGTTATATCATACATATGAATAAAAACATATATCAAATAAAATAAATTAATCATCAGTCTATTGTAGTGTTGATAGAAATTCTCGAAATCAAACATTTTAAATAGGCTTTCTGAATGCATCAAGTGCTATTTCTTGTAAAAGCGCCCAGAAACATGGTCGCATTTCCTGGGCATTTCAAGGTATTTCTGTGATTCAAATTAAACTACCTAACCACGAGGAAAGAGCTTTAAATGAAAGTGTTTTCTTGTTTACACTAAATCACAGTGAATAGTCACCTTCTCCGATGTCTTCCTTGCTTGAAATCCTTTATCAAAAGGAAGTTATCTGTTTTTATTTTCTGTCTGAATGGATTAAATAGGACGGCAATTGGGGTGAGAAACAATTTGGGAATGGGACTGCTTCAGAGAGATGTTAAACTAATCTGTTGATATAAAAATGTGTAATTCAAGCGGAAAAGAGACAGCTGTTTATATTGAATTAAGGAAAAGCAATGGCAGAAGTTGCTTGCTTTTTCAAATGGGCCATTACAAACAGGTAAACACTACAGCACTGATGTGTAATACTGATTACTTTCTCCTTAAAAATAAACACCACTGTTAATAATTAAAAATATTTAATTATTTTGAGGTCTTGAAGATTGTGGAAGAAAACCTATATTTTCTTCTGTCAATCAGAAATAATATTTATGTTGAAGCCCTAAGGAGTTTACGTCAGGTGTTACATGTATTGATGTGATGCAAATCGATATGAAAGGTGTTTTATTAGTTAATTATAAAGCAGAGAACGTAAAGCACATGACATGCACATTTACTGATCCAGGATTGGCTGCAGCCAATTTTCAAGCTTTAATAGGAGCTGTGTTATTATAGTCCACGTTTAGGGTACTCAGCTCAACGGGTCCCGGAGGCCACAGCATCTGCAGGGACAGTATTTGCTCCAGCAACGTACTACAGGACCTGATTTCACTAATGGTCTTACTTCCTGAACCAAGCAGGTAAAATAATGAGTGAAATCTGGTGGCGTAGTACATTGGTTGGCCCTCACTGCAGCCCTCAGGACCTGGAGTTGAGGAGCCCCGGTGTAGGTGGTGAGCATTTTACAGTGTGGCACGTGTCGCATACATTTGTTCTGCTGAATCATTTGCATAGGACTGGAGGTAATAAGGTTTTTACTGGGGCATTCTGGGTAATGTTTACCATAATGGGTGATGTTCTCCCCTTGACGCCGTCACACAGAAAAGCTGACGTTTCGGGACGTGCAGTCGCCGCAGGAGTTCCGGCAGGGAGAAGTGGCGGAGGTGGTGTGTGATGTCATCAGTTCACCAGTGCCCGTGGTCTCCTGGTTCTACAACAACATGGAGATTACTGAGCAGCACTACAGTAAGGCTGTGCTTATCAAACATCAAACAAGAGTACGGGTGTTACAGTGCAGTAGACGTGAATAGTATCTACATACGTATCAATTTCTACCTACAGTAGTGTGCAAGCATTTTCGGGACCCCTGGTCAAGAAGCCTTTTACAATTTACAACTGCTTTTTTGCAGTGAAGTTTGGGTTTTTCTTCCAGACCTTGCCTTGACTTCAACTGTTCCATTTATCTTACATTTCTTACAATGTTTCTGACAGTGGAAATAGTTTGAAACATTGAGATAATTTTTGTAGCCTTTTCCTTCTGGAAATGAACCATCTTAATTTTGAAATCAAACAGGAACCCATGGTTTTTAACACCAGCCAGAACAGCCACTGTAGTTGAATATTGTAGAAGGCAAGGCGTTACTTCAGAATAAGAAGTTATTGTACTCACCTGACTCATTGAAGCCCTAATGAGTAAATCACCTGGGTAACAAAGACTAATGCAAAAGGGTTCCCAAACCTTTGCACAGGGTCATAAAAAAAAAAAAAATTATAAGCAGTAAGAAATGGAAATAAAAAGCAATCTTGCTTTAACATTTGCAAAATTTGCAATAACTCTGGTTTGCTTTTGATCACATACAGATTAATTGTAACAGACATTTTAAACAAAGGGTGCCTACATTTTTGCACAGCACTGTAGATAAATAATTAAGTCGAGCGATCAGCAACATTGAGATCACTGATGAGCGTGAAGGCAAATAGCGTGAAACTTTCTGAGGTTGCACTTGAATTTTTATCAAAATTTTACTCAGGAAAACATTTTGAGAAGCTGAGGAAACCAGAGAATCACGTGCATATATTCCCACTATAGCCGCTGAAAGCTTCTGATTGCCCTTAGAGTGATTGCGTGTTTGTCTCTGTCTGTATTTCTGATGAGGCGGCCGTGAATGGCCCTTTATGCAATCAAATAGACCACACAATAAACAGAGTGCACATTCCTATTCCCTGAACCGGGTCACGTGACAGTGAGCCTTGTTAAAGGCATCTTCACTTCACTCCCGTTGTACCACTGTGAGGAGAACCAATCAGTGTGCATCTCCATGCCGGAGAAAGACACATGGTGTCAGAGGGAGAGTTGGAAAAAAAAAAAAAAAATGGAGCTTGATCAGAGCCCCCTGCTGGTTCCCTGCCACTCTGCGGTGTTCTATAGTACCTGTACAGACTCATTATCGTTTTACTTCATTCCCTTAGTGCCGCACATGAAAAGATGTTGATTCCAGGCAGTCTGACGAGGATCTTTGTTTTTGAGGCTTTTCAAGTTTTTTGAGTTGGGAGCAAGCTTCTGAGGGACCGCCATTGGCTAATTAAACAAAGAACGACTAATTAAGCTCAGACTTTGCTGTAGATGCATCTTTCTGCGAGATAACGATCCTGAGAGTGCCTCAAAAGCAACTAAGAAATGGTTAACTGACCACAAATTTGTTTTTCAATGGCCATCTGAGTCTCACAAATTATCTGAAATGAGTGATTTGAATTGAGGAGAGCGGTCCACAAGTGTAGCTGAAAGGACCTGTAGGATCTTGAAAGATTCTGAATTGAGGAATGTTCAAAGACACTTGTCTCCAGGTTTATTGATCCCAAAGTGTTGTTACCTTGTGGGAATGAAGGTAACAAATATACTTAAGTTAAGTTACACAAACTGGCATGGACTACACTACTTTGTCATAATTGAGGATCAGCCAATATTCTTAACAAAAAAATATAGTGGCGTACTGGTATGTACACATTAATTTAAAAGTTATATAATTGTGTAAATTTAGATAAGGATAGACGGCAATGCTGCAGACTTGTTTTGGGACATAATACAGTTGCATCCATCATGCTGTTAGGAGTAATGGTGTATGCTATATGAAATTTTCTGAGGTGCAGGCTAGCATTTTTCAACACATTTTGCACCTCTAATGTATTTATTGGTTTGTTTGTTTTGTTGTTTTATTTTGAGGGAAGCTGTATTAGTATTGATATTCTGTAGATTGTTTGTTTGGTTGCTTTGTCTTTTGAAACTTTCTATCTGTTTGATATATTTGCAGGTTCCCTTGTATTGACAAGGAGAGTAATATTGTCACCAATGCTCTCTCACCATTTGTCTCACCTTCTGCTTCTATCTCTATCTGTCTCTCTATGTCTGTCTGTCTCTCTCTCTCCCTCTCTTTCACCCCATCTCTCTCCCTCTATCTCTCTTTTATCTCCCTCCCTCTCTCCCACCTGCAGACAGATTCCAGGTTCTCTCCAACAACAACCTGCAGATCCACAAAGTGGTGAAGACAGACGAGGGCGTGTACCGTTGTGAGGCGCGCGTGGAGGCCAGGGGAGAGATCGATTTCAGAGACATCGCCGTCATCGTCAACGGTCAGCCAGCCTGCCAGGGAGGGAGGGGGAGGAGGGAGAGTGGGAGGGAGGGTGGAAGGGAGGGGGAGGAGGGAGAGTGAGAGGGAGGGGGGGAGGGAGAGTGGGAGGGAGGGGGGGAGGGAGAGTGAGAGGGAGGGTGAGGAGGGAGAGTGGGAGGGAGAGTGAGGAGGGAGGGGGGGAGGGAGAGTGGGAGGGAGGGTGAGGAGGGAGAGTGGGAGGGAGGGGGGGAGGGATAGTGGGCGGGAGAGGAAGGAGGGAGAGTGGGAGGGAGGGGGGAGGGATAGTGGGCGGGAGGGGAAGGAGGGAGAGTGGTAGGGAGTGGAAGGAGGGAGAGTGAGAGGGAGGGATACAGCCCTAGAGGGGCTCAGTCACAGCCCTCTGGCACGTCTCAGTGAAAGAGCACTCAGGGCTGTTAAACAATTCATCAAAGCCTCAGACAGTCTCATGGGCGAGTGTGGGGGCTCGGGCTGAAACAGCGGGGCCTCCCCTGGCTCCCCCGCTATCCCGTGTGTGAATGCACCGTCCCTGTGGACTCCGCTCGGACACACTGCCTGCCTGTGAAGTGTGACGTGGTTACAATGTTGATCTAAGAGGCCATTTTGGAAAATAAATAAATAAATAAAAAATTCCGGAACCTTCCTCTGACTCAAAGTCTGCTGTTGTCTGCTGAGAATTGCTTGCCTTTGCTTAGGAAATGCAAGAAATGAAAAGCTATTGGATTAACCAGCGAGAGCACAATAATGTGCCCTAACTCTCTCTTTTAAACACCTGTAGTGGCACCAGGAAGGATATTACAGGAGCAGCTCAATGTGCTTCTGCATCTTGTTTGCTGTTGTTGTCCCATCAGCACCTCAGGAGTTTAATTGACCTGGGAGAGTTTGAATACCTTTCATAGGTATGTTAGCAGCTATGGCTTATAGCCAATGAGGGCAGCTCATGCCTGCTGTTTAATTATTGGTCTGTACTCTGGGCCTCAGGCCTGGAGGAGACACCTTTCTATGTAACCATTATGTGGTGATGGTTGAGGTGAGTTCCCCCCTCATCACGGTGAAGCTGGTGAGAAAAGCACAATATGAATGCAATTATTATTATTATCATGATTACGTGAGCTTGCTTATATAACCCCCAGAACTGTGTTTGTTAGGGACTGTACACGCCTGGCCTTTTGTGTGTGCATAGTCTTCATCTCATTGAAAATGGTTGCAGGCTATTAAAATCCAGACCTGATGCAGTGCGGGGTACTCTAGGGGTGTAGATAAAACCCAGGTAGGTTCAACGGCCTGCTCTTACCATTATATATTCATGCGCTCTTCTGCTCAATTGATCATCATTTCTTTATTAATGGGGCTGTTGGGTAGTCTATTCAGCTAAAACACTGTTTTGTGTTAGCTGGGAGCACACTACTAAACTGTCTCACTATGTTTCATGGAAACTGGCAGCTGTAGAACTAACAAGAGACGTTGAACATTGTGTCATGAGAGAGACCCAAGTGATCTAACCAGGCCCTTGGTTGGCCTCACCATCAATCTGGGTGTCAGGCAGCCAGTGTTGTGATTGAAAAGTGAAATTTAATTGCATTAAATATTTATTATCCTTTTTATTTATTATTTATTTTCTTACTAGCTTCAATTATACAGCGCAGAGGCTGAGTTCTCTGTTCGCCTCACCTCTTCTGATTGGAAAAAAAGGAAACCCATGGCTCACATTCAAGATGTACAATGTTGTCATTAAACTGTCAGACAGACGCTGTGCTTGTTCAGCACGCCGTATCTGACAGTGGTGACAATGGCCATCGGGTAGCACACAGCTCCCCGTGTGTTTACCTCTGTCACAGGAACAATGACACGTCGGCATGGAGTGCAGTCGATGTGAAGGTATATCACTGCCTTCTCTCTGTCTGTGAGGCTGACAGCTGTTTATACGAGTGCTGCGTTGTCCTCACCAGAGTTTCACCCTGAAGAGGAGGGTGGAATGGATTGGATTTTTTTTCCATTCATTGTTCTAAAACTGATATTTATTTCAGTTACCAGTAGTCATTGTTACATGAAATACACATACTAGCATAGCTGCGTAGGATACTAGGAGACTCGATTTTACCAATTTAGGTCCTGACCCATAATTTAAGAGACATTGCCTTAAAAGGTTAATAAACAGTAATGTTCTCTTTGGGTACAAATGAGTACATTTTCCAAGCAAAAAAAAGCTACAAATGTTATGCACCTGTAGAATTCCACCCCAGCGACAAGCATTTGTACCTTTTTAGGCACTTTTCATTCCTTTATTTCTGAGAGTGTAGCATATTCACCCTATCCATATGTTCAACCAATAGTGAGACTTGTTGAAATGCTTTAGGTTGCTATTTTACTGTTATCAGACCTCAGCTCTATAAGCATTACATTGACTTCATTCAGGGTGACTTACACTGCCCATATTTAACATGGCATGCATTTTAACAGATGGATGCTAACTGGGGTGTTTCAGGTTAAGCACCTTACTCACAGGTGCAGTAGCCCGGGGGAGTTAAACCCGCAACCCCCTTGTCGCAAGGCCAGAGCCTTAGCTAATAGGCCACACCACTTCTCCGCAGACAGACATATGCAGGGGCAGATTAACATGCAGGTGGTTACGACTGCAGCCGTTCATTAGCATGCGCTAGCTCATTAGCATGCCATTTCCAGTTGTCCGCGGTCCCCGCGCTCCACTCAGGAAGTGTTAACATGACAACGGCGCACACCTCTCCGTCGCCGCGGGGGCGAGCGGCCGCCGTCGGGAACGCGACCTCATTTCCATCCCGAAAACGGCGGGGTGTCCGGGGGAAGGTTCCGGCAAACCCAGCCCACTCCCCGCGCTCCATCTGATAGAAGACGGGCGGCCTGCTTTGTCTGGATTAAAGTCGCGGTCCCCTCTCACCACTGCATTTACGCGACCTTTGACCCGGCGAGGTGGCAGCGTGTGCCCGGAATGTGGACGGCGGTCTGTCTGTTCCGGGGGAACCGCTCGAGACGGCTCTGACTGGCACGCTCTGTTCCTCTCGCGGCGGAGAAGTGTCGTTCCACATCCGAACAGCCGGCCGCCAAAGATTTGTCTCATTCCAGAGGATTTAGTCACTCCCATGATCCTCTGAGTCCGTTTACCATGAGCGGTAATGTATATTAAAGTAATGTGAGGCTCGCTGGGAACAATGGGCCAATCAAATCATGGAAGCAGTAACAGTCAGCCCCAGACTGATGGCTGGGCTTGTACGTACTTACTCATATGTCTGCAGTAGAATGTAATTCCATAACCCTTTGTCTAAAATAACGCATTTCAATGCAAGTGGCTTTGTTTTAATAACTTATCGTCACACGTACGGCGCTGTCTCCTGAGATAATCGTTTTAAAAAAAGGTCTTTCTATTTCATAGTTTTTTAAATTCGGAAAACAAATTCAATCAAATGAGCGCGCGGAGGGAAATGTATTAAAGTGAGCTCACAGTATACTGTAGCTGCATCCAGCGGGAGTCTCAGAGGAAAGCCCAGAGGCCGGAGGATGAATATAAAAGGAAATTGCTGACAGTGAAGGATGAACGCCCAACACCAGATGTCTCAGTGTACAGATGAGTCATTCCTGAATGACCTTCATCAGAGCAAAATGCCCCCAACGCCTTGCTCAGTACAATATACTGTACTGTATTTGAGTATATTGACATGTTTTACACTGTGTAGAAATGTGTCGAGTTCCCCTTCGTGTTCGTGCCATCATCACAGTTTTAACAACAGTCTTAATAAGCAGCGCAGTTTCTCAAAGCTTTGCAGCGGTCGCAGAAGAGCTGTTTAGCCAGGCTTCACAAAGTTTGCACCGAATGGTTAACATTCTGTCAACTTCCTGTTTTGATGTCTTTATGCTTGACAGCCCCTCGTATTAACAGAGCTGTTACAATGAAGCCTGTTCGAGCAGAAATGCAGCGAATTAAATTTGGGCTTTTCAAGATGCAGCATCGATTGTGAGGGAAATCAATGGTAATCGTGTTGGAAACGTTTTGGCGCGAGATTGTTCAGCGCCTCGCAGAATTCCTGTCTTCAGCGCTACGGCACAGGGCATAAGTCTCTGCAGGATGTCATATCTGTCGAAAACAATATACCTATGTCCACGTGTGCACCTCTGTATGCCCGCACACTGGTCTGAAACGCACCGCTCACTTACAGTATGTTGGAGGGAGGGGCTTGTCTAATGAGCTGGCCTTTGGAATTTGATTGGCCACCCGAGATGCCACCCATATTTTTTCCCACCTAATACATTATCATCGGCTGATACAACTGTTGGCAGTAGTGTGTGTGTGTGTGTGTGTGTGTGTGTCCCTCACTGAGTCTATGACCCCCCTTAGCCACCCCCGTTGTTGGAGGGATTTTCATTTGGGGCTGTACAGAGTAACCGAGTAACGACTGTTGAGGGCCTAACTGAGATGAAGTGTTTTTGCTCAAACAATGAATAATTTTCGGGGGAATCAGACAGTTTTGTGTTTTTAATGGCATGCTTGTTAGTCTGGGTTCATTTTCCCAAGCAACGTTGTGCTTTTAGCATTTTTTTCCCCATGATTTCCGCAATTAATTCTTTGTATAATTATATGTTAATGAATGTGTTCGTTGTGTTAAATCACCCATAGGCGTCTATGTTGCATCGTTTTATTCCCCTCTTTGTGATGTATAGTCTTTACGATTCATCATTTATTTTATTAACATTCATTCCAAACCATTACGCTTCCAACATCGTTTTTTCTTCACCTTAAATGACGAGAAGAATGTAAATAGGGCCTCAAAGGCAGAGAGTGTAATTCAAATCCAATCACAATTCATTAGTATTGCGCATTTCACAAGCAAGTGTCATAATACACTCCTGGCCTAAACCCCTGTTAGAGCAAGCCTAGGGCAACAGGGGCAAGGATAACGTCCTGGAGGGCCGGTAGGAACCAGACAATCCTCCTCTGGCCCCCTGAGACCCAGGAGAAGAAAAAGAAAAAGGGTTTTTCAAATATTTTAAAATATACACTTTAATCAGCCAATCATGTGGTAGCAACTAAATGCATCAAAGCATGCAGGCATGGTCAAGAGACCAGAGTATCTGAGAAACTGCTGATCTCCTTTTCATGCACAACAGTCTCTACAGTTTGCAGACAACAAACAAAAAACATCCAGTGAGCAGCAGTTCTGTGGACAGAAACGCCCTGTTAATAAGGAGAAGGGCCAGACTGGTCAAAGCTGACAGGAAGGTGACAGTAAAGCAAATAACCACACATTACAACAGTGGTATGGAGAAGAGAATCTCTGAACACACAATGTCTCAAACCTCTAAGTGGGTTGGCTACAGCTGTAGAAGAATTGATACATATTTATAAGACACATTTTTTAGACGTAATAAAGTGCTCGCTGGGGGTGTATTTTATTTCATTTTAATTGAATGCCCCTTATGTTCAGATAAATACTGCATAAAGCTAAGCGAGGGCAAAATGTAACATCCTCCTTTAAGTAACATCCTCCTTATGGTCAATCAGTCAATATTCACATTTCATAAAATGAGCCACGGTTAGCTGATAGTCCTGACATCTCAGATTGTGGGTGTTTTTTCTCTTATTTTTAATGATTTCTTTTTTAAATTATTATATTGAATTATTTTTCAGGAAGTAGGGCTCATACATTAGGGAGATATGCGTATATTTTATATGGATTATTCAAAGACAGCCTCAGTCCTCTATAGAATAGTGTTCCATATACTGTAGCAGTTCCCAGTGCATCTGGCTCTCCAGCAAAAGCAAAGGCAGTTATTGGCTTAGTGCTGTGATTATTGTTCACTTGCACACCTTGTTCTAGTGCTATTGCAATCTGTCCACAGCCCTGTTGCAAAGCAATCTACACCTCCCAGGGATCAAACGTGGCTGTAGATTTGGGTGCTAATACAGTGGCTGTATTTGCCAATGTACATTCAGTCATAGTCGTTGCATCTAAATTTGGAATTGGGGAGATTTGGGTGGTTTTAAAACGGGCCTGAAAACCTCTGGTGTATTCTTTCGCAGATTTCTGCTTTTGCAGTCTGGTGTCATAAACTCTTATTAATACATTCCCTTGTCATAAATGCAGTATGCAAAGATGCCTTTGTACCCATCATGCCATTCGGCATGGGATCAGGAGCAGTAGGTGCCCTTTAGACACATATTTTTGGAAGAGATTACAGTGTTCTCTGGAGAATGGCATAGAGTATGCACTGGTTGATAATGTAAGGGATTGGGCTGGAATTTGTCCATGAATAACATACACATTCTGTATTGATTTTCTAAGTGCATGATACTTTGAATCCTATTATGTTTTTCATTTGAACAAAACTATCCCATTTTCTGTTTAATGGCTTGAAGTCTTTCAAAATAATTTTTCTGTCTTTGTGAAAAGGCAGGGTCCACTGCCTTTGATTGAAAAAAACAATATTTCATATTATTTGATTCAGAAAACATAGTATATAAGCATGGTTGTCTATTGCACAAAGAACACAGAGGAAGCTTCAGGCATTACCGGTGTATTAATTATTACCTGCTTGCTGGTTCTCATCAGTCTGATCCATTTTGGAAACAGGCTATGCATTCAGAATGGTAGCATTGTTAGCTGTGCAGAGGGACCAATCACAGTCTGTCATTTCAGATGAAAAGGTGTGTTCTGTGGGGGTTTGTTGGAGAAGGTTCATGTCCTTTGTGCTAATGAATAGGCTACCGTGGAGAATTCTGGGATATGGGAGGTGGGGGAGGACTGACACCTTCTGAGGGATCCCATGGCTGGCGCACCTGAATGACACGGCACTAACGAGCGCCTGCAGCCTGAGGTCTTCCGCTGTCGCCATGGTGATCTCCGCCGACCACAGAACTGCGCGCATGTCCCGTGAACTGAGTTCAGCGCGGCCCCCGCACTCGCCGATACAGTCTCTCACGAAACGACGCTGACTGCGTCCCTGCGTTCCGGCCGCGACTGTCAATCATATGATACAAACTTATTAAAGCGCCTTTCTCTGGAGTTCTTTATTGCACTTTTGTGAGAGTGATGCTTCTGAGTAAATAGTGCTTCCTGCTTTATTTCCCCTTTCCTTTCCCTGATAACCTGTCAGCCCGCTCTTCAATGCTGCAAGCTCTGCCTCTGTCTCCTCGCTAGGATCTCCATCGCTTTGAATCTCATTTACATTTGCATAGCGATGAACAGGCAAGGTTTGGGGGCTCCTTCGTGAGTTTGTTGTGATATCTATTCTCTGTGTATCTGTCACATTTCAAAGCCGGGCTTTATATATTTGAAATTCATAAATATATTATGCCAGTCGTATCCAAGCCCACGAGCACGGATCGTTACTTCATGGAAACTGACTCCTCAGTTCCGGCTCTCTCTAGAGTCAGGGGTCAAAGTTCAGCTTCTGCGTTCAGATCCTGCTGTTGCCATGGTTGGTCTTTGTGGATGTCAGTGTTTGCGTTGCTGTCCAGTTATACTGAATAACGCACGGTTGCGCTGTTGACCTTGAGATGTAGCATTTACAGAGCATGCATATAGAGCAATACACTTTTGATTGACCGATTATTCTCTTCTCCAGAATCTCCAGTGAATTTAGGATATCTCAATGGCAATGAGAGAGATTTTGTGTTATTATATGTTAGTTTTCTTAAGTGAAGACACTTAAGAATGAGTTGAATGCAAGGAAAAACCTTGAAACTATGACAAAAAGAGAGCTCTGTATGGCAACTGCCATACTTTGTTGGAGTGCAAAATGCTATTAGATTGCAGTGGAATGTAGATTAATGGAATGAAATGTAGAGGTCTGGTTTCTTTGCGCTGGTCTGGGTTGTAGAGGGCTGATTCAGTCCCCTGAAATGTGGGATATTGGGAGTAAGTGGACTCTTTTGTTACAGTTCCTCCGGTGCTGTCTGTACCTCAGCTGTCCTTCAACGCCACCGCTGACTACCAGGAGGCTGTGACCTTCACCTGCCGGGCCTACGGCTCGCCCGACCCTGAGCTCACCTGGCACAGGTGAGTGCCTGCCCCAGTGCACCCTACACCAGAGTGTGGCACAGGTGAGTGCCTGCCCCAGTGCACCCTACACCAGAGTGTGGCACAGGTGAGTGCCTGTCCCAGTCCACCCTACACCAGAGTGTGTTCACCTGTGTTCAGCATTGGGTACACACCCCATGCTGATATATCTGCCTGTGCTCAGCTCTGTGTTCAGCTCTGTGTTCACACCCCATGCTGATATATCTGCCTGTGCTCAGCTCTGTGTTCAGCTCTGTGTTCACACCCCATGCTGATATATCTGCCTGTGCTCAGCTCTGTGTTCAGCTCTGTGTTCACACCCCAGGCTGATATATCTGCCTGTGTTCATCTCTGTGCTCAGCTCTGTGTTCACACCCCAGGCTGATATATCTGCCTGTGCTCAGCTCTGTGTTCAGCTCTGTGTTCACACCCCAGGCTGATATATCTGCCTGTGTTCATCTCTGTGTTCAGCACTGTGCTCAGCTCTGTGTTCACACCCCAGGCTGATATATCTGCCTGTGTTCAGCTCTGTGCTCAGCTCTGTGTTCACACCCCAGGCTGATATATCTGCTTGTGTTCAGCTCTGTGTTCACACCCTAGGCTGATATATTTGCCTGTGTTCAGCTCTGTGTTCACACCCCAGGCTGATATATCTGCCTGTGTTCAGCTCTGTGTTCACACCCCAGGCTGATATATCTGCCTGTGTTCAGCTCTGTGTTCACACCCCAGGCTGATATATCTGTAAATGCCTGTGTTCAGCTCTGTGCTCAGCTCTGTGTTCACACCCCAGGCTGATATATCTGCCTGTGCTCAGCTCTGTGTTCACACCCCAGGCTGATATATCTGTAAATGCCTGTGCTCAGCTCTGTGCTCAGCTCTGTGTTCACACCCCAGGCTGATATATCTGTAAATGCCTGTGCTCAGCTCTGTGCCCAGCTCTGTGTTCACACCCCAGGCTGATATATCTGCCTGTGCTCAGCTCTGTGTTCACACCCCAGGCTGATATATCTGTAAATGCCTGTGCTCAGCTCTGTGCTCAGCTCTGTGTTCACACCCCAGGCTGATATATCTGTAAATGCCGATGGCTGAGTACCCCGGTCCGACTCATGCTGGCATTATAGCGTAGGCAGCCAATAAATTTAATTTTGTGGTTGTTTGTTTTTCCAATACAAGAATCTCAACGTTGTGTGCTCTTTAAAAAAGGTGTAACTGATGGGTTTTCATTTGGTAAGTTTGGGTTTATTTGACATCTCCCCTACAACAAAACTTGATGCAATGATAGCTGGATGTTGGTATCAATATTCTGTAGACCTGGCACCAGGCTGGCAGACCAGCACTACACCAGACCATTACGAATAAGGACCAGGCATAGAAGAAGACATAAACACTCATACTGCAGGCCAGATCAATTACTGTTGATACAGTCTGGAATGAGAGCATGTAAGTAAACATAATGCAGTCAGACTATCTGCACTACTCCAGAGGGATGAAGGTGGTGCATTGTGGGTCTTCATAATCCATGTCCGTAGGATCATACTTGGTGATCTTTATTGGCTTAATTAGGTATCCGTGTATAGGATTGTGCAAAGAGGATCAAGGCTTTGTAACCTCATCTGATTTAATGGATACTGAAGTACGGAGCAGATGATGTTGGCGGGAGGAGACTACTGTATATGAATATGGGCAAGTCTGTGGAGAACCGTGAGTGTTGGAGTGAACCAAACTTCTTCAAAAGCCAAGCGAGTTTTGTTTTTCTTAGACTGCCGTCTCCTTCTCATTCAGAGAACTTTCCGGGGCTGTGTGGCCCTGTGAAATTTCCTGCACACAGGCTGTGTAGGCAGTCTCAGATTCACACAATTTCCCGTGTTACCAGACTGCTGCTCATTTCCTTCTGCTCCCTGGCTGGGCCCAGACGTGTCATTTCCTCTCAGGACTTTCAATTACCTGCCTCTTCAATTTCCCTGGAGACTTGTTTCTCCTGTACTGCAGTAATGATCCCTGGATTTGTGTGTGTGTGAGTGTGTGTGCGCGCATGCATGCATGTGTGTGTGTGTTTGTGTATGTGTGTGTGTGTGTGTG
Organism: Conger conger; assembly: GCF_963514075.1. NCBI lineage: Eukaryota > Metazoa > Chordata > Actinopteri > Anguilliformes > Congridae > Conger > Conger conger. Next base: position 24,231,978 of record NC_083776.1, read on the forward strand.
TTATTGCTTTTTATTGCTTTTAATCTTACATTTTAATTTCCTTTATTATTTTGCTGTCATTTCTTTTTTTTCCTCTCATTTTATGTGTAAAGTGCATTGAGCTGCAATTGTTGTATGGAATGTGCTATACAGATCAAATTTGATTGATTGCGTGCGTGTCTGTGTGCATGCGTGAATACTGTATACAGTGTGTGCACATATGTGCGCACACATATTGTATATATATTGTGTGTGTGTGTGTGTCTGAGTGAATACTGTATACAGTGTGTGTGTGTGTCTGTGTGTGCGCGCACATACTGTATATATTGTGTCTGTGTGCATGTGTGAATACTGTATACAGTGTGTGCATGTATGTGTGTACACATACTGTATATATTGTGTGTGTGTGCGTGTATCTGAGTGAATACTGTATACAGTGTGTGTGTGTGTGTGTTTGTGTGTACACGCATGCCTGCGAGTATACGTACATACATTCATGTATAACTTTGCAAGTATGGATGCACATATGCGTTTGGATGTACAGTACAGTTCTTATAGTGTCTTTGGCTTTGTGTGTATGTTCGCGTAGGCGTGGGAAGCAGCTTGAGGAATCGGATCAGTACACTCTGAAGGGAAGGGGCACCATGCTCACGGTCCGGAACATCAGACAGGACGACGGGGGCTCCTATTCCTGCAAGGCCAGCAACAAGGCAGGCGAGGCAGAGCAGGAGCTCTTCCTCAAGGTCTTTGGTAAGAAATGCTGTTTCTCACCTTTACTCAACCAGGGATACGCCATTGAACCGGAAACCTCTCTTACTACAGAAACCTGAATAATCCATGTCATTAATGGCACAGAGATTTAGTGACATCACTGCTCAGCCACTGTTTACATGTAACAATCCATCAGTCCAGAAGTAAACAGCATTAATTTAGTTAAACTTGGACTTGCATGGTTCAGTCAAAAACAGACAGGAGACAAGCTGTACTATGTGTGTCAATGTACTTTTTAAAATTATTATTTCAACAAATTATTTTAATGTCTTATTGTGGTAAATCACTTCTTCCACTGCACTGCACAAAACTCACATATTATTATTACTCCATTTGCACACACACATACACACACACACACACACACACACAAAACAATACAAAATGAGGAATTTTAACTGCACTAATTAAAGAAACTGCTCACATTTCAGAATAGCACCTGAAACATTGAGAGCTGTAGTTTCCCTTACATATTTTTTGTTCCTATATTAGCATGCTCTAACTTCTAACTTCATTAGATAAACACTGAGTTGAAACGGAAAGTTTTTTTTGTTAATTTCACAAATAGTAGAGCTCCAACATTCCTCTTTTACTCAAAAACCTGGGAAAATATGTAGCATAGCTGAGTCTCATTTACCTGAAAATGAAAAGAGCTCAGAGATTAAACAGACCATGCAATCCGTGTTGATAAAATTGCAAGTTCTCTTGGCAGACTTTATTACTGCTATTATTCATTATCAGAGTTATAAAGGCCTTCATTGGTTTCACGCACTGCTGTTCTTTCCCAGTCTCCTGTCCTGAACCAGGGCGACCTGATTGCACCAGACTATTGATTGGTGTGCAGTCTATTCTGCGATGTGATTACGCAAGTTACATTTCAGCAATCAGCAGGGGACCGAATTCATATTAGAGCCTGATAGACCTGCAGCCATGGCCAGATCCAATTCAAACCCTGACTCATTTTCATTTTCCTAAGACACACGGAGACTCAGGCACATACAAAAGCACACAAACGCAGTGCCACGGTTGGGCGTGGGGGCATCAGGATTGTAGCAATGGACAACAAGCTGGGTCAATTTCAAAAATCCAGGACCACATGGCTGTGATGTCACGTCCAGTCAAACTAACACGCGAGCAGCCTGAGATCAAGGTCATCGTCTCCCGTTCATCATATTTCATAACTTCTCACTACAGATGATAAAAGAGATGGAACAGGAACATGGAGGGAAGTCATACACCTGCATGGTGTGAACTCTGACACTCTTTCAGGTTTAAACAGTGCTAAATTATTTAAAAATGTCTGGTGCAATCTTTATTTAGAGGGATTACACTTCATTTTTTTCATAAAGCTGTCCGCATCCTTATATATTACGGAGATTACTATGCATTACCCTTTCATGTAAATGCATGGAGATTTATTCCGCAGTCATC